>NW_023994401.1:132500-351718 GCF_015586225.1 Lucilia sericata | reverse complement strand
TAGACTATAGACTAGACTATAGACTAGACTATAGACTAGACTATAGACTAGACTATAGACTAGACTATAGACTAGACTATAGACTAGACTATAGACTAGACTATAGACTAGACTATAGACTAGACTATAGACTAGACTATAGACTAGACTATAGACTAGACTATAGACTAGACTATAGACTAGACTATAGACTAGACTATAGACTAGACTATAGACTAGACTATAGACTAGACTATAGACTAGACTATAGACTAGACTATAGACTAGACTATAGACTAGACTATAGACTAGACTATAGACTAGACTATAGACTAGACTATAGACTAGACTATAGACTAGACTATAGACTAGACTATAGACTAGACTATAGACTAGACTATAGACTAGACTATGACTAGACTATAGACTAGACTATAGACTAGACTATAGACTAGACTATAGACTAGACTATAGACTAGACTATAGACTAGACATAGACTAGACTATAGACTAGACTATAGACTAGACTATAGACTAGACTATAGACTAGACTATAGACTAGACTATAGACTAGACTATAGACTAGACTAGACTAGACTAGACTATAGACTAACTATAGACTAGACTATAGACTAGACTATAGACTAGACTATAGACTAGACTATAGACTAGACTATAGACTAGACTATAGACTAGACTATAGACTAGACTATAGACTAGACTATAGACTAGACTATAGACTAGACTATAGACTAGACTATAGACTAGACTATAGACTAGACTATAGACTAGACTATAGACTAGACTATAGACTAGACTAGACTAGACTATAGACTAGACTATAGACTAGACTATAGACTAGACTATAGACTAGACTATAGACTAGACTATAGACTAGACTATAGACTAGACTATAGACTAGACTATAGACTAGACTATAGACTAGACTATAGACTAGACTATAGACTAGACTATAGACTAGACTATAGACTAGACTATAGACTAGACTATAGACTAGACTATAGACTAGACTATAGACTAGACTATAGACTAGACTATAGACTAGACTATAGACTAGACTATAGACTAGACTATAGACTAGACTATAGACTAGACTATAGACTAGACTATAGACTAGACTATAGACTAGACTATAGACTAGACTATAGACTAGACTATAGACTAGACTATAGACTAGACTATAGACTAGACTATAGACTAGACTATAGACTAGACTATAGACTAGACTATAGACTAGACTATAGACTAGACTATAGACTAGACTATAGACTAGACTATAGACTAGACTATAGACTAGACTATAGACTAGACTATAGACTAGACTATAGACTAGACTATAGACTAGACTACTAGACTAGACTAGACTATAGACTAGACTATAGACTAGACTATAGACTAGACTAGACTAGATAGACTAGACTATAGACTAGACTATAGACTAGACTATAGACTAGACTATAGACTAGACTATAGACTAGACTATAGACTAGACTATAGACTAGACTATAGACTAGACTATAGACTAGACTATAGACTAGACTATAGACTAGACTATAGACTAGACTATAGACTAGACTATAGACTAGACTATAGACTAGACTATAGACTAGACTATAGACTAGACTATAGACTAGACTATAGACTAGACTATAGACTAGACTATAGACTAGACTATAGACTAGACTATAGACTAGACTATAGACTAGACTATAGACTAGACCAGACTGGACTATAGACTAGACTATAGACTGGACTATAGACTAGACTATAGACTGGACTATAGACTAGACTATAGACTAGACTATAGACTAGACTATTGACTAGACTATAGACTAGACTATAGACTAGACGCTAGATTTTACTATAGTATATACTAGACTATAGACTAGACTATGGACTAGAGTATGGACTTAATAATAGACTAGTCCTTAGACTAGACCATATGCTAAACTATAGACTAGTCTATAAACCAGAATGTAGACTACAGACTAGACAACATACTAGACAAAAATATAAACTTGACTATATATTATATACTAGAAAATATATTAGTCTAAAGATAGACTATTGACTAAAATATTGACTAGACTATAGTCTATAATATAGACTTCACAATTGCCTAATCTTTAGACTAGACCATGGACAAGAATATAGTCTAGTCTATAGGTTAGCCTATGGTCTATTCTATAGTAGTACAGACACTTTAGAGACTAAACTATAGACTAGACAAGACTATAGACTGGAATGAAGTCTAGAATATGGACAACTTTATTGGGGCACTCAAAGCTAATTTGTTTGTATCACAAGAGGTATGAGTAATATGTTTATTTTGTAAGAACCAAAATTACTCATACGCCTACAACCACTAACTTCGTATATTCCCATGAACTTAGAAATGTGATGAGTTAAGCAGTGCGTATGATTGATCATTTATTACGACATTTTTACAAATCATACGTCAGCAATAAGGAAAGGTTTTTGTTCAAGAAAATTAAGTTTTTTTTGAAATTATATACATTTTTTGAAAAAATTTCTGTTAGAAATTTAAATTACATTCAATAAAAGAAAATCATTTCACATACTTTTCATTTAATTTCTTTTCTACAAAATTACTTTACTTTTTCTTTTATTATTATATTTTTATTACCACTAACCTAATTTAAAATGTTGCTCTATATTCGCGACTATGTGGGTTTATGTTGTTTTTATTATTGCAATTTACAATTTGCAAAATAAAATAGAAAGCAAAAAACAAAAACTGAATTTATTTCCTGATTACATTCAACTCTTTTCACTTTCATCAATGTTTTTTTTTTAAATGAATGGGAAAAAACTGCTAGCAAATACAATTTCAAATACAAATAGCGTTTTTATTTTTCTGTTGTTGTTTCTCTGTACGATTACATTTTTAAATTCACTTTCAAGGTCGTATTAGTATTTCCTTATTTGTTTGTTGAATATTTAACTAATGCCGAATGTATTTATATGAGAAAAAAACTTGTTTGTTACTTTTTTGTTACATGCATACATATTTAGTATTTAGTATATGTCTAGTACCTTGTTTAATAAGTAAAATGCAATTGTATGAAAATGTTTAATTGATTCGTGACCTTTGAAACAGTTTTATTTTATAATAGATGTTTTTTGTTTAATTAGTTTACTGAAGCAACATTACAACTTAACTATACTTCAGTTTATTGTCTGGATTAAAGTCTGGTCTATAGTCCAGCTTATAGTCAAGTGTATAGTCCAGCTTATAGTATACTCTATAGTCTAGCCTATAGATTAGTCTAGTTTATAGTCTAGTCTAGTCTATAGTCTAGTCTATAGTCTAGTCTATAGTCTAGTCTATAGTCTAGTCTATAGTCTAGTCTATAGTCTAGTCTATAGTCTAGTCTATAGTCTAGTCTATAGTCTAGTCTATAGTCTAGTCTATAGTCTAGTCTATAGTCTAGTCTATAGTCTAGTCTATAGTCTAGTCTATAGTCTAGTCTATAGTCTAGTCTATAGTCTAGTCTATAGTCTAGTCTATAGTCTAGTCTATAGTCTAGTCTATAGTCTAGTCTATAGTCTAGTCTATAGTCTAGTCTATAGTCTAGTCTATAGTCTAGTCTATAGTCTAGTCTATAGTCTAGTCTATAGTCTAGTCTATAGTCTAGTCTATAGTCTAGTCTATAGTCTAGTCTATAGTCTAGTCTATAGTCTAGTCTATAGTCTAGTCTATAGTCTAGTCTATAGTCTAGTCTATAGTCTAGTCTATAGTCTAGTCTATAGTCTAGTCTATAGTCTAGTCTATAGTCTAGTCTATAGTCTAGTCTATAGTCTAGTCTATAGTCTAGTCTATAGTCTAGTCTATAGTCTAGTCTATAGTCTAGTCTATAGTGTAGTCTATAGTCTAGTCTATAGTCTAGTTTATAGTCTAGTCTATAGTCTAGCCTATAGTCTAGTCTATAGTCTAGTCTACAGTCTAGTCTACAGTCTAGTCTATAGTCTAGTCTATAGTCTAGTCTATAGTCTAGTCTATAGTCTAGTCTATAGTCTAGTCTATAGTCTAGTCTATAGTCCAGTCTATAGTCTAGTCTATAGTCTAGTCTAGTTTATAGTCTATAGTCTAGTCTATAGTCTAGTCTATAGTCTAGTCTATAGTCTAGTCTATAGTCTAGTCTATAGTCTAGTCTATAGTCTAGTCTATAGTCTAGTCTATAGTCTAGTCTATAGTCTAGTCTATAGTCTAGTCTATAGTCTAGTCTATAGTCTAGTCTATAGTTTAGTCTATAGTCTAGTCTATAGTCTAGTCTATAGTCTAGTCTATAGTCTAGTCTATAGTCTAGTCTATAGTCTAGTCTATAGTCTAGTCTATAGTCTAGTCTATAGTGTAGTCTATAGTCTAGTCTATAGTCTAGTCTATAGTCTAGTCTATAGTCTAGTCTATAGTCTAGTCTATAGTCTAGACTATAGTCTAGTCTATAGTCTAGTCTATAGTCTAGTCTATAGTCTAGTCTATAGTCTAGTCTATAGTCTAGTCTATAGTCTAGTCTATAGTCTAGTCTATAGTTTAGTCTATAGTCTAGTCTAGTTTAGTCTATAGTCTAGTCTATAGTCTAGTCTATAGTCTAGTCTATAGTCTAGACTATAGTCTAGTCTATAGTCTAGACTATAGTCTAGTCTATAGTCTAGTCTATGGTCTAGTCTATAGTCTAGTCTATAGTCTAGTCTATAGTCTAGTCTATAGTCTAGTCTATAGTCTAGTCTATAGTCTAGTCTATAGTCTAGTCTATAGTCTAGTCTATAGTCTAGCCTATAGTCTAGTCTATAGTCTAGTCTATAGTCTAGTCTATAGTCTAGTCTATAGTCTAGTCTATAGTCTAGTCTATAGTCTAGTCTATAGTCTAGTCTATAGTCTAGTCTATAGTCTAGTCTATAGTCTAGTCTATAGTCTGGTCTATAGTCTAGTCTATAGTCTAGTCTATAGTCTAGTCTATAGTCTAGTCTATAGTCTAGTCTATAATCTAGTCTATAGTCTAGTCTATAGTCTAGTCTATAGTCTAGTCTATAGTCTAGTCTATAGTCTAGTCTATAGTCTAGTCTATAATCTACTCTATAGTCTAGTCTATAGTCTAGTCTATAGTCTAGTCTATAGTCTAGTCTATAGTCTAGTCTATAGTCTAGTCTATAGTCTAGTCTATAGTCTAGTCTATAGTCTAGTCTATAATCTAGTCTATAGTCTAGTCTATAGTCTAGTCTATAGTCTAGTCTATAGTCTAGTCTATAGTCTAGTCTATAGTCTAGTCTATAGTCTAGTCTATAGTCTAGTCTATAGTCTAGTCTATAGTCTAGTCTATAGTCTAGTCTATAGTCTAGTCTAATCTATAGTCTGGTCTATAGTCTAGTCTATGGTCTAGTCTATAGTCTAGTCTATAGTCTAGACTATAGTCTAGTCTATAGTCTAGTCTATAGTCTAGTCTATAGTCAAGTCTATAGTCTAGTCTATAGTCTAGTCTACAGTTTAATCTATAGTCTAGAGTCTAGTGTATAGTCTAGTCTATAGTCTAGTCTGTTTACTTATTAGCTTAAAACTTTAAAAGTTATTAAAATTATTTCTACGAATTGTTTCTTTAAAATTTATTTTATTTTTCATTTCATTTCTAAGTCATTTCCTTTTAATAGTTTTTTCACAACTTCCCTTTCTTTGCCATTTTAGTCTTTTAAACTAATTTACTTGCAAGTTTACAATCAATTTCCGTTATGGCCCTTTTAAGTTCTTCCCTCTCTCCTCTGTCACCCTGTGCCAACTAACCATTTCGTTGAGAAAGATTACCTATATTTCTTTCTATTTTGTTTGTTACTCATACACTTTGTACTTAAACAAATGTCAAGTTATTTGGCCATGACCTAAAACAACCTTCGCCTTCATAATATTGCTATACTAAATGCAAAGCTGCAGTTGCAGCAGCAACAGCAACGTTGATGGTTTGGCTAAAGAATAAAATTCATTACAAAATTTTGAGTTTAAGAAAAAAATCCACGTTTTTCTGCTTCACCAAAGAACTAAAATGCAAAACCATATTTATAAATTTTAAGCGAACAAAAAACGTGACGTTAGTGCAAGAAAAATATAAAATTAAAAATAATAATAATAAAATTTACATGCAACACCGAAAAAAAACTGACGACTATAGCGGTTTTCTTTCTTCCACAACAACAAAAATAAACAATAAAATACGTTATAAAATTTTTAAATAAAATTTCAATGCCACAAACTTAAATGAAAAGAAAAATACAATTTTCATGTTCAATGTCAGTCATTAAACGTAAGAAAAAGTGCATGTTAAATGAAAAACGTTCTCTTAAATTTTTAGAAAATTAAGAGTAGAAATTTTACAATTTTGTTTTAGAGGCAAACACAAAAAAGACTACTCTCTGAGGCTTATGAGATACAAGCCCAAACATCCTCCACCACACTCTTAGTACACAATCTGTATGAAGGTCATTTTAGTAGCCTCCTCTAAAGAGGAAGATTTTTCTACTCTTCGTTGTTGTTGTTTTTAAGGTTGTGACATTGTTTAGTTCTTGTTCATGGTCAAATCCGGTAAAAATATTTAACTATGAGGTCTTTGCAAAAAAAAAAAAAAACGAAGAAACTATCTATCCCCTTTCTCTGTTCAGCTTTAGTCAGCTGATGCCTGTTTAAAGGCAAATGGATATCATTTCATCACACAGCGAGTAATAGCATCTGGGTGTGTAATGTATTTCTCTATTTTGAGGGAGAGGGTTTAGGCTACATTTATCAGGCCATAATAAACATACAAGGCCAAGGACTTTTTCGTTCAAGTTCATTTTTATGGCACTATTTTATAGTTTCTTCCTTCTCTTCTTGATACATTTAGATACGTATGTATGTGTGTGTGTGTAGGTACTTAGTTTGTATGCAAGTGTATGAGTAGTATTACTACAAAGTGTAGGTTATGGATCAGGGGTTCTTAAGTTCTAGTTCTGTTCTATTTCTGTTCTATTTCTGTTCTAGTTCTGTTCTAGTTCTGTTCTAGTTCTGTTCTAGTTCTATTCTAGTTCTATTCTAGTTCTGTTCTAGTTCAGTTCTAGTTCTGTTCTAGTTCTGTTCTAGTTCTGTTCTAGTTCTGTTCCAGTTCTATTCTAGTTCTGTTCTAGTTCTGTTCTAGTTCTGTTCTAGTTCTGTTCTAGTTCTGTTCTAGTTCTGTTCTAGTTCTAGTTCTGTTCTAGTTCTGTTCTAGTTCTGTTCTAGTTCTGTTCTAGTTCTGTTCCAGTTCTGTTCTAGTTCTGTTCTAGTTCTGTTCTAGTTCTGCTCTAGTTCTGTTCTAGTTCTGTTCTAGTTCTGTCCTAGCTCTGTCATAGTTCTGTTCTTGTTCTGCTCTGGTGTTCTAGTTGTGTTCTAGTTTTGTTCTAGTTGTTCTAGTTCTGTTCTAGTTCTGTTCTAGTTCTGTTCTAGTTCTGTTCTAGTTCTGTTCTAGTTCTGTTCTAGTTCTGTTCTAGTTCTGTTCTAGTTCTGTTCTAGTTCTGTTCTAGTTCTGTTCTAGTTCTGTTCTAGTTCTGTTCTAGTTCTGTTCTAGTTCTGTTCTAGTTCTGTTCTAGTGTTCTAGCTCTGTTCTAGTTCTGTTCTAGTTCTGTTCTAGCTCTGTTCTAGCTCTGTTCTAGTTCTGTTCTAGTTCAGTTCTAGTTCTGTTCTAGTTCTGTTCTAGTTCTGTTCTAGTTCTGTTCTAGTTCTGTTCTAGTTCTGTTCTAGTTCTGTTCTAGTTCTGTTCTAGTTCTGTTCTAGTTCTGTTCTAGTTCTGTTCTAGTTCTGTTCTAGTTCTGTTCTAGTTCTGTTCTAGTTCTGTTCTAGTTCTGTTCTAGTTCTGTTCTAGTTGTGTCCTAGTTGTGTTCTAGTTGTGTTCTAGTTGTGTTCTAGTTGTGTTCTTGGTCTGTTCTAGTTGTGTTTTAGTTGTGTTCTAGTTTTGTTCTAGTTCTGTTCTAGTTTGTTCTTGGTCTGTTCTAGTTATGTTCTAGTTGTGTTCTAGTTCTAGTTCTGTTCTAGTTCTGTTCTAGTTCTGTTCTAGTTCTGTTCTAGTTCTGTTCTAGTTCTGTTCTAGTTCTGTTCTAGTTCTGTTCTAGTTCTGTTCTAGTTCTGTTCTAGTTCTGTTCTAGTTCTGTTCTAGTTCTGTTCTAGTTCTGTTCTAGTTCTGTTCTAGTTCTGTTCTAGTTCTGTTCTAGTTGTTCTAGTTCTGTTCTAGTTCTGTTCTAGTTCTGTTCTAGTTCTGTTCTAGTTCTGTTCTAGTTCTGTTCTAGTTGTTCTAGTTCTGTTCTAGTTCTGTTCTAGTTCTGTTCTAGTTCTGTTCTAGTCTGTTCTAGTTCTGTTTCTGTTCTAGTTCTGTTCTGTTCTAGTTCTGTTCTAGTTCTGTTCTAGTTCTGCTCTAGTTGTGTTCTAGGTCTGTTCTAGTTTGTTCTAGTTCTGTTCTAGTTGTGTTCTAGTTGTGTCCTAGTTTTGTTCTAGTTGTGTTCTAGTTCTGTTCTAGTCCTGTTCTAGTTCATTTATATATTTCACCTTAACAACATGTTGTTTTTAAATGTTAAGACAGATTACGTTTAAGAATCCCTGCCTGAGAATAGTATGTAATTACAGTCTCCTATAACAGATTGTCATAACTCATCAATTCATTTTCAAACACAACGAACCAAGGGCAAATGTAATGGAAAGTTTGAGTAAGAAAGATAAAAAGTAGGAAAAATTAATTGAATTATTTTTATTAAAACAAAATATAATATGACTATTAGAAATGGAAAAAGGGGGGAATGAAAACTATGAAAAATGGAAAAGTTTTAAAAAGAAAATTAGAAAATAAAACCACTATATAATGAAATAAAAAGAACGAATTAAGAAATCAAGGACAATACAAATTAACTTTTAAGCAGGTTGCCTTTGGTGTGAAGTTAGTTTGACATTTCTTAGCAACATGTTGCGGAACATTTTATAAATTCCTCTATTAGCCTGTATGGAATATATTTTTAATTTCACTTTCTTATTTTAAAAACATTCCTGGCAATTTAAATATGATACATGCAAACAGTATATTTTTAATAGAATGCATTACAATTACACTAGACAACAGAGAACAAAAACTATATATTGAATCATCATAATTTATCAGCAACATTTATTTTGCATACTGTTCTATATACTAAACCACATCCATAGATACTTGATGTAGTATAAGAGATATGTCTGTGTATTGGTTATATATAAACACAAGTACAGGCGGCAAAATCAGACGTAAATGCATGAATATATAGACATGACAATAATAACAACAACAATATAACAACGCATATTCTATTCATAACATACGAAAAAGTATAGAACAAGCTATAAACATCAGCAAAATAACAACAAATCCCAAAAACCTTGAACTTTACAAAAATTCTTAATTTTTTATTCATTAAAAAAAAATAAAGAGAAATGAACAGAGCAAAAAAAAAAAAAACTAAAGCAAATATTAACAAAAAATAATTTTATAAAAAAATTTATAAGAAATCTATAGAAGGTAGGGTCGACTTTTTAAAGGTCTAGCAACATTTTTGGGTAAAAATTCCAAAAAAAGGAGAATTGAAGTTTTTAAAAATGGTTAAGAAAAGTATTTCAAATTATTTTTTAACTTTTATATAGATTTTCTATTTAAATCTGCAATTTGCTTGAAGGTTTCTTAAGCAACATGTTGCCGCAACATTGTAATCATTCAATTTCAATTATTTATTTAATATAATGAAGGTGATTAAGGTCCTTTCATAATTTTAAAGTTTTTATGCTGTTGTCCATTTCAATGTTGCCAGCAACATGTTGCTTACATATCATAAAGGCAACTTTGGTTGCAAAAGCTTTTACTAAGTCTATTTAAATCAAATCTTTGTATTGAAAATGAAAAAAATTAATTTAAAACTTTGAAATTTCTTTAAGAGTGATTTCAGAAATGTTTAGCAACATGTTGCTAACAGTTCTTTTAACAAATTTCTAAATTAAGGTTAACAATTTAGGAGAAATACTGAAATTCCTTTAATAATTTTAAAATGTTTATGTTGTTGTCCCTTTCAATGTTGCCCAGCAACATGTTGCTGACATCAAATCAATAGAAATTTATTGCCAAATCTTTAAATAAGTGTATTTTAAAACCATAATCTTTATAGTAGGGTATAAATAATTAAATAAACATCAGCCTGATGATGGAATATTTAACCGCAAAAAAATACAAATAAAAGAATCAAAAACACACACGCAGAAAACAATAAAAGCAGAACTGGGGCAGAAGTTAATTTAAGGGATTTTTTTCTACTTTTCTTTAAAGCACTAAAAATATTCTTAGTCTATACAAATGCAAGTAGAAATCTAAATGAATGCAACACAAAAAGACAAAAGTAAATCTTTAGAGTCTTTAGGTCTGTTTGAGTGTGTTGCAGCAACATCATCAACATGTTAATGAACTCTAAACATGAATGATCTCACACTTTATAAACAATCAACCAACGACGGACAAGACTCTATTATTGTATGTCTCATTTTTAAATAAGTGCGTCACTTTATATATAAAAAGGGATTTTTTTTTTGAAGTTTGTAGGCTGCTGCTGCTGCTGCTTAAAAAAAAAACATAAAAGAAAGAAAAATCTCGTGCAGGAGAAGAAAATAAGATCAACAGACAAGACACAGAAGTAACAGCAAAAAGACCTTGATATTGTCAACGACTTGCTTTATAGTCACCAGCAAGTTCTACAGCATGAAGCAAACAGGCAGGCAGGCAGGCATGCAGTCGTTTTTAGCTCCGACACCAGTTTGTAGCACAACCATTTATCATGAAGATTTAAACAAAAGTAAAACTTAATAACATCTCGTCATGGTTTGGGTGAATTTTAGTTTATAATAAAAATCACAAAAAACAACAACCAACACAAAAACCCCTTATAAAAATCATTTAGCCTGGTGCTGTATTTATTGGTTTCGTATAAATCAAGTCACGTTGTCCACCAAAATCCAAAAAAAAAAAAAACTTGTTAAATATTTTTTTCTTTACGTTCTGTATTCTGTTTCTGTTATGGGATGTGTTGTTTTTTTAGTTTGGTTTATTTTAAGCCTAAGAATTTTCGCTTTAGGTTGGCAAAGAGCTTGGGAAAAACTGGTTTAAAGAGAGGCTTGTTAAATGAGAACTTTTCTTTCCTTTGCTGAAGAGTTGAAAACAAGTTTTATATAGATTTCTGTTACAAGTGCAGTGCCCTTGACTTAGGGTCAATAACATGGTTTTTATTTTATGTGAATATAGTGGAAAAAAATTACTAAAGTTAAACGAAGAAATATCAGTGAAAAACAAACATGATTTAGATGAGTGTTTAGGTAGGATCAGGTTTTGGCAACATGTTGCAGCAACATTACTTTTTAAAAATAATTTAAAAAAGCCAGAGTTAAAAAACAAAAGTCAGCTAAGATAAACTAGATTATAAGACAATAGCAAGATTCTAGAGTTTAGACTAAAGAATAGACTACGATTAGACTAGACTTTAAACTATGCTATAGACAACACTATATACTAGACTATTTATAAGACATTGACTATGGAACTAAAACCATAAGCTAGATTAGAGACTATACTATAGACTAGACTATAGACTAGACTATAGACTAGACTATAGACTAGACTATAGACTAGACTATAGACTAGACTATGGACTAGACTATAGACTAGACTATAGACTAGACTATAGACTAGACTATAGACTAGACTATAGACTAGATATAGACTAGACTATAGACTAGATATAGACTAGACTATTGACTAGACTATAGACTATACTATAGACTAGACTATAGACTAGACTATAGACTAGACTATAGACTAGACTATAGACTAGACTATAGACTAGACTATAGACTAGACTATAGACTAGACTATAGACTAGACTATAGACTAGACTATAGACTAGACTATAGACTAGACTATAGACTAGACTATAGACTAGACTATAGACTTGACTATAGACTAGACTATAGACTAGACTATAGACTAGACTATAGACTAGACTATAGACTAGACTATAGACTAGACTATAGACTAGACTATAGACTAGACTATAGACTAGACTATAGACTAGACTATAGACTAGACTATAGACTAGACTATAGACTAGACTATAGACTAGACTATAGACTAGACTATAGACTAGACTATAGACTAGACTATAGACTAGACTATAGACTAGACTATAGACTAGACTATAGACTAGACTATAGACTAGACTATAGACTAGACTATAGACTAGACTATAGACTAGACTATAGACTAGACTATAGACTAGACTATAGACTAGACTATAGACTAGACTATAGACTAGACTATAGACTAGACTATAGACTAGACTATAGACTAGACTATAGACTAGACTATAGACTAGACTATAGACTAGACTATAGACTATACTATAGACTAGACTATAGACTAGACTATAGACTAGACTATAGACTAGACTATAGACTAGACTATAGACTAGACTATAGACTAGACTATAGACTAGACTATAGACTAGACTATAGACTAGACTAGACTATAGACTAGACTAGACTATAGACTAGACTATAGACTAGACTATAGACTTGACTATAGACTAGACTATAGACTAGACTATAGACTAGACTATAGACTAGACTATAGACTAGACTATAGACTAGACTAGACTAGACTATAGACTAGACTATAGACTAGACTATAGACTAGACTATAGACTAGAATATAGACTAGACTATAGACTAGACTATAGACTAGACTATAGACTAGACTATAGACTAGACTATAGACTAGACTATAGACTAGACTATAGACTAGACTATAGACTAGACTATAGACTAGACTATAGACTAGACTATAGACTAGACTATAGACTAGACTATAGACTAGACTATAGACTAGACTATAGACTAGACTATAGACTAGACTATAGACTAGACTATAGACTAGACTATAGACTAGACTATAGACTAGACTATAGACTAGACTATAGACTAGACTATAGACTAGACTATAGACTAGACTATAGACTAGACTATAGACTAGACTATAGACTAGACTATAGACTAGACTATAGACTAGACTGTGGACTAGACTATAGACTAGACTATAGACTAGACCATAGACTAGACTATAGACTAGACTATAGACTAGACTATAGACTAGACTATAGACTAGACTATAGACTAGACTATAGACTAGACTATAGACTAGACTATAGACTAGACTATAGACTAGACTATAGACTAGACTATAGACTAGACTATAGACTAGACTATAGACTAGACTATAGACTAGACTATAGACTAGACTATAGACTAGACTATAGACTAGACTATAGACTAGACTATAGACTAGACTATAGACTAGACTATAGACTAGACTATAGACTAGACTATAGACTAGACTATAGACTAGACTATAGACTAGACTATAGACTAGACTATAGACTAGACTATAGACTAGACTATAGACTAGACTATAGACTAGACTATAGACTAGACTATAGACTAGACTATAGACTAGACTATAGACTAGACTATAGACTAGACTATAGACTAGACTATAGACTAGACTATAGACTAGACTATACACTTGACTATAGACTAGACTATACACTAGACTATAGACAAGACTATCGACTATACTATAGACTAGACTTAAGATTAGACTAAAGACTAAACAATATAAAGTATTTTTATAGAAATCATCGAGTTAAACAATTTTCAAAACATTTTTTGTTGGCAACATGTTACCAGATTAAATCAGTATCATTTTTATTAATTTATTTTTAAAATTTTTCTTGAAATATAAGAATTTTTCCTCAAAATATTGAATTATTTTCATATTTATGACAATTTTAACCTTATTTTAGTACCTATATACAAACATACATACATACATATTATGTATGTGAATATGTAAAATGGTATAAAATGTTTATTAGACATTAACATTTGCCTTAAATTTATGTTCTAAATTCTGTACTCAAGAGTATTATTTGTTTGTGTCTTTGACATTGACATTGAATTTATAAAAACCAAAAAAAAAATTGTTTTCATTTTTTTCTCAGAACAAAAAAAAAATACAAACCCAAACAAATTTAAATATAAATCATCATAATACAACGTCATCTTGGTGAAAATATGAACATAAAATCTAGCACTTTAAATTTAATGTCAAATTAATTAAAATGACATTATTAATTTTTTTAACAACAGAAAAAGGGAATTTTTATACGATATATTTTGAAGTCAGCAACATGTTGCTAAGTATAGTAAGACACAAATTATATGAAGTTTTCTTTAACAAAATTTTAGCCATTATTTAATTATTACAACGTAATTATAAAAATTCATTAAAAATCAACCATAAATTACGTTTAAATGTCTACTAAATGTATAAAATTATAAATTTTTTTTATTGTATAACTTTTTTCTCTGTCTTTTTTTCGCATTAATGAATAATCTTTTTGTTAAGAACATTTATAAATCTGTGTTAAAAAATAACAGTAAAAACAAAATATATTACAAATTTTTTACAACCACTTTTTCATTCCAGCAACAAAACACAAAAAAAAAAAAAAGAAATAAGTGAATACTAACACTAAAGCTATGAGTACTAAATGGAAAAAGTAAACGACCTTGTAATAAAAACTAAATGTATCTAGATACATTTAGTATACACATATATAAACGGTATACAAACACCTTACATTTTCTATATTATATAAAAAATAGATTGATTACACGTTCAGTCAGAGTCATACAAAATAAAAGCAAAACGGAGAAAAAACACAAAATACGGAACAATTGAATGTTAAGAATTACACTTGACATAGACAATAATATAATAATGGTTCTACGAAATTTAATAAAAACTATTAAATATACACAAAGAAAAACTTACAGTAATGTTAATAAACATAAAAAGATTGCCGCAACATGTTGAGAAACATTTATTTTCGAAATAATATTTTTAACTAGACTATAGACTAGACTATAAACTAGACTATAGACTAGACTATAGACTAGACTAGACTATAGACTAAACTATAGACTAGACTATAGAATAAACTATAGACTAGACTATAGAATAAACTATAGACTAAACTATAGACTAGACTATAGACTAGACTATAGACTAGACTATAGACTAGACTATAGACTAGACTATAGACTAGACTATAGACTAGACTATAGACTAGACTATAGACTAGACTATAGACTAGACTATAGACTAGACTATAGACTAGACTATAGACTAGACTATAGACTAGATTATAGACTAGACTATAGACTAGACTATAGACTAGACTATAGACTAGACTATAGACTAGACTATAGACTAGACTATAGACTAGACTATAGACTAGACTATAGACTAGACTATAGACTAGACTATAGACTAGACTATAGACTAGACTATAGACTAGACTATAGACTAGACTATAGACTAGACTATAGACTAGACTATAGACTAGACTATAGACTAGACTATAGACTAGACTATAGACTAGACTATAGACTAGACTGTAGAATAAACTATAGACTAGACTATAGACTAGACTATAGACTAGACTATAGACTAGACTATAGACTAGACTATAGACTAGACTACAGACTAGACTATAGACCAACTATAGACTAGACTATAGCCTAGACTATAGACTAGACTATAGACTAGACTATAGACTAGACTATAGACTAGACTATAGACTAGACTATAGACTAGACTATAGACTAGACTATAGACTAGATTGTAAACTATAGACTAGACTATAGACTAGATTATAGACTAGACTATAGACTAGACTATAGACTAGACTGTAGACTAGACTATAGACTAGACTATAGACTAAACAATAGACTAGACTATAGTCTAAACTGTAGACTAGACTATAGACTAGACTATAGACTAGACTATAGACTAGACTATAGACTAGACTACAGACTAGACTATAGACTAGACTATAAACTAGACTATATTAGACTAGACTATTGACTAGACTATAGACTAAACTATAGACTAGACTATAGACTAGACTATAGACTAGACTATAGACTAGACTATAGACTAGACTATAGACTAGATTATATACTAGACTATAGACTAGACTATAGACTAGACTATAGATTAGACTATAGACTAGATTATAGACTAGACTATAGACTACACTATAGACTAGACTATAGACTAGACTGTAGACTAGACTATAGACTAGACTATAGACTAGACTAGACTATAGACTAGACTATAGACTAGACTATAGACTAGACTATAGACTAGACTATAGACTAGACTATAGACTAGACTATAGACTAGACTATAGACTAGACTATAGACTAGACTATAGACTAGACTATAGACTAGACTATAGACTAGACTATAGACTAGACTATAGACTAGACTATGACTAGACTATAGACTAGACTATAGACTAGACTATAGACTAGACTATAGACTAGACTATAGACTAGACTATAGACTAGACTATAGACTAGACTATAGACTAGACTATAGACTAGACTATAGACTAGACTATAGACTAGACTATAGACTAGACTATAGACTAGACTATAGACTAGACTATAGACTAGACTATAGACTAGACTATAGACTAGACTATAGACTAGACTATAGACTAGACTATAGACTAGACTATAGACTAGACTATAGACTAGACTATAGACTAGACTATAGACTAGACTATAGACTAGACTATAGACTAGACTATAGACTAGACTATAGACTAGACTATAGACTAGACTATAGACTAGACTATAGACTAGACTATAGACTAGACTATAGACTAGACTATAGACTAGACTATAGACTAGACTATAGACCAGACTATAGACTAGACTATAGACTAGACTATAGACTAGACTATAGACTAGACTATAGACTAGACTATAGACTAGACTATAGACTAGACTATAGACTAGACTATAGACTAGACTATAGACTAGACTATGGACTAGACTATAGACTAGACTATAGAATAGACTATAGACTAGACTATATACTAGACTATAGACTAGATTATACACTACACTATAGACTAGACTAGACTATATACTAGACTATGAACTAGACTATGGACTAGACTATATACTAGACTATGGACTAGACTATGGACTAGACTATAGACTAGACTATAGACTAAACTATAGACTAGACTATAGACTAGACTATAGACTAGACTATATATATAGTTTATAGTCTAGTCTATAGTCTAGTCTATAGTCTAGACTATAGACTTGACTATAGACTAGACTATAGACTAGTCTATAGACTAGACTATAGACTAGACTATAGACTAGACTATAGACTAGACTATAGACTAGACTATAGACTAGACTATAGACTAGACTATAGACTAGACTATAGACTAGACTATAGACTAGACTACTAGACTAGACTATAGACTAGACTATAGACTAGACTATAGACTAGACTATAGACTAGACTATAGACTAGACTATAGACTAGACTATAGACTAGACTATAGACTAGACTATAGACTAGACTATAGACTAGACTATAGACTAGACTATAGACTAGACTATAGACTAGACTATAGACTAGACTATAGACTAGACTATAGACTAGACTATAGACTAGACTATAGACTAGACTATAGACTAGACTATAGACTAGACTATAGACTAGACTATAGACTAGACTATAGACAGACTATAGACTAGACTATAGACTAGACTATAGACTAGACTATAGACTAGACTATAGACTAGACTATAGACTAGACTATAGACTAGACTATAGACTAGACTATAGACTAGACTATAGACTAGACTATAGACTAGACTATAGACTAGACTATAGACTAGACTATAGACTAGACTATAGACTAGACTATAGACTAGACTATAGACTAGACTATAGACTAGACTATAGACTAGACTATAGACTAGACTATAGACTAGACTATAGACTAGACTATAGACTAGACTATAGACTAGACTATAGACTAGACTATAGACTAGACTATAGACCAGACTATAGACTAGACTAGACTATAGACTAGACTATAGACTAGACTATAGACTAGACTATAGACTAGACTATAGACTAGACTATAGACTAGACTATGGACTAGACTATAGACTAGACTATAGAATAGACTATAGACTAGACTATATACTAGACTATAGACTAGATTATACACTACACTATAGACTAGACTAGACTAGACTATATACTAGACTATGAACTAGACTATGGACTAGACTATATACTAGACTATGGACTAGACTATGGACTAGACTATAGACTAGACTATAGACTAAACTATAGACTAGACTATAGACTAGACTATATATATAGTTTATAGTCTAGTCTATAGTCTAGTCTATAGTCTAGACTATAGACTAGACTATAGACTAGACTATAGACTAGTCTATAGACTAGACTATAGACTAGACTATAGACTACACTATAGACTAGACTATAGACTAGACTGTAGACTAGACTATAGACTAGACTATAGACTAGACTAGACTGTAGACTAGACTATAGACTAGACTATAGACTAGACTATAGACTAGACTATAGACTAGACTATAGACTAGACTATAGACTAGACTATAGACTAGACTATAGACTAGACTATAGACTAGACTATAGACTAGACTATAGACTAGACTATAGACTAGACTATAGACTAGACTATAGACTAGACTATAGACTAGACTATAGACTAGACTATAGACTAGACTATAGACTAGACTATAGACTAGACTATAGACTAGACTATAGACTAGACTATAGACTAGACTATAGACTAGACTATAGACTAGACTATAGACTAGACTATAGACTAGACTATAGACTAGATGATAGACTAGACTAGACTATAGACTAGACTATAGACTAGACTATAGACTAGACTATAGACTAGACTATAGACTAGACTATAGACTAGACTATAGACTAGACTATAGACTAGACTATAGACTAGACTATAGACTAGACTATAGACTAGACTATAGACTAGACTATAGACTAGACTATAGACTAGACTATAGACTAGACTATAGACTAGACTATAGACTAGACTATAGACTAGACTATAGACTAGACTATAGACTAGACTATAGACTAGACTATAGACTAGACTATAGACTAGACTATAGACTAGACTATAGACTAGACTATAGACTAGACTATAGACTAGACTATAGACTAGACTATAGACTAGACTATAGACTAGACTATAGACTAGACTATAGACTAGACTATAGACTAGACTATAGACTAGACTATAGACTAGACTATAGACTAGACTATAGACTAGACTATAGACTAGACTATAGACTAGACTATAGACTAGACTATAGACTAGACTATAGACTAGACTATAGACTAGACTATAGACTAGACTATAGACTAGACTATAGACTAGACTATAGACTAGACTATAGACTAGACTATAGACTAGACTATAGACTAGACTATAGACTAGACTATAGACTAGACTATAGACCAGACTATAGACTAGACTATAGACTAGACTATAGACTAGACTATAGACTAGACTATAGACTAGACTATAGACTAGACTATAGACTAGACTATAGACTAGACTATAGACTAGACTATAGACTAGACTATGGACTAGACTATAGACTAGACTATGAATAGATAGACTAGACTATATATACTAGACTATAGACTAGATTATACACTACACTATAGACTAGACTAGACTATATACTAGACTATGAACTAGACTATGGACTAGACTATATACTAGACTATGGACTAGACTATGGACTAGACTATAGACTAGACTATAGACTAAACTATAGACTAGACTATAGACTAGACTATAGACTAGACTATATATATAGTTTATAGTCTAGTCTATAGTCTAGTCTATAGTCTAGACTATAGACTAGACTATAGACTAGACTATAGACTAGTCTATAGACTAGACTAGACTAGACTATAGACTAGACTATAGACTAGACTATAGACTAGACTATAGACTAGACTATAGACTAGACTATAGACTAGACTATAGACTAGACTATAGACTAGATAGACTAGACTATAGACTAGACTATAGACTAGACTATAGACTAGACTATAGACTAGACTATAGACTAGACTATAGACTAGACTATAGACTAGACTATAGACTAGACTATAGACTAGACTATAGACTAGACTATAGACTAGATAGACTAGACTATAGACTAGACTATAGACTAGACTATAGACTAGACTATAGACTAGACTATAGACTAGACTATAGACTAGACTATAGACTAGACTATAGACTAGACTATAGACTAGACTATAGACTAGACTATAGACTAGACTATAGACTAGACTATAGACTAGACTATAGACTAGACTATAGACTAGACTATAGACTAGACTATAGACTAGACTATAGACTAGACTATAGACTAGACTATAGACTAGACTATAGACTAGACTATAGACTAGACTATAGACTAGACTATAGACTAGACTATAGACTAGACTATAGACTAGACTATAGACTAGACTATAGACTAGACTATAGACTAGACTATAGACTAGACTATAGACTAGACTATAGACTAGACTATAGACTAGACTATAGACTAGACTATAGACTAGACTATAGACTAGACTATAGACTAGACTATAGACTAGACTATAGACTAGACTATAGACTAGACTATAGACTAGACTATAGACTAGACTATAGACTAGACTATAGACCAGACTATAGACTAGACTATAGACTAGACTATAGACTAGACTATAGACTAGACTATAGACTAGACTATAGACTAGACTATAGACTAGACTATAGACTAGACTATGGACTAGACTATAGACTAGACTATAGAATAGACTATAGACTAGACTATATACTAGACTATAGACTAGATTATACACTACACTATAGACTAGACTAGACTAGACTATATACTAGACTATGAACTAGACTATGGACTAGACTATATACTAGACTATGGACTAGACTATGGACTAGACTATAGACTAGACTATAGACTAAACTATAGACTAGACTATAGACTAGACTATATATAGTTTATAGTCTAGTCTATAGTCTAGTCTATAGTCTAGACTATAGACTAGACTATAGACTAGACTATAGACTAGTCTATAGACTAGACTATAGACTAGACTATAGACTACACTATAGACTAGACTATAGACTAGACTGTAGACTAGACTATAGACTAGACTATAGACTAGACTAGACTGTAGACTAGACTATAGACTAGACTATAGACTAGACTATAGACTAGACTATAGACTAGACTATAGACTAGACTATAGACTAGACTATAGACTAGACTATAGACTAGACTATAGACTAGACTATAGACTAGACTATAGACTAGACTATAGACTAGACTATAGACTAGACTATAGACTAGACTATAGACTAGACTATAGACTAGACTATAGACTAGACTATAGACTAGACTATAGACTAGACTATAGACTAGACTATAGACTAGACTATAGACTAGACTATAGACTAGACTATAGACTAGACTATAGACTAGACTATAGACTAGACTATAGACTAGACTATAGACTAGACTATAGACTAGACTATAGACTAGACTATAGACTAGACTATAGACTAGACTATAGACTAGACTATAGACTAGAGACTATAGACTAGACTATAGCACTAGACTATAGACTAGACTATAGACTAGACTATAGACTAGACTTGACTAGACTTACGAGACTATAGACTAGACTATAGACTAGACTATAGGACTAGACTATAGACTAGACTATAGACTGACTATAGACTAGACTATAGACTAGTCTATATACTAAAAACTATAGACTTGACTATAGGACTAGACTATAGTCTTGACTATAGAATGGCCTATAAATTCTATGAAACATGTTGCTGCAACATGTTTAGCTTAGCATTAACTAACCAAATTTCTATTTGAAAAGTTTTTCTATGGATTTATTTTCCTCTTTCCCATAAAAACAACTTAATTATTTCAATTTAATTCTCAACAATGACCTAAACATTAACAACAAAATAAAAGTTACAGTACGGAAATGCGAGTATTTGTTTATCCCCTCCCGTTTATAGATTTTTATATCTATGGTAGACAGTTAGAATATGACGCCCACCACCTTTTGCAAACATATAATATTATTTGTATTAATTTTATTGTTTTTTCCATTCCATCAGGTAGAATTAAAGGTTAAAATGGCGTTTACACTGACCACTCAGACTGAGTTAACATTTCGTTTACACTGAAACAACAATAAAAATCTGAAAAAAAAACCCACTTGTTGCCTGTTTTTATTATTTTCTATATGTATTTCTTTTTTTTTTTTTTGTAGTCGTCTACAAAAAGTATTTAAAAAATCTATATAAATTTCAAACATGACGAATACTTGTCTGGGGCAGTTTAAAATTTTAATTGTTCCATAATTCTTTATATGTGTATATAAAATAAAAAAAAATTGCATGTGTATTAAAGGGAAAGTAATTTCAAGGTAAAATAAGGGAGAAGTTTTTTTCTGCGGTGATTAATTGTAATTTAAAATAGTTTTAGACGTTCCTGGAATGTATAAAATGTTATGCAGCAGACAGTTATCGACAAGTAGTTGTTGTTTTTCAAACAATAACTTAATAAATGGGTTAATCGTTTGCTGTTAACTAAGGCATAATTAAGCATTTTGCAACAATGTTGCGAAACATTTAGATAATCATTTTAAATGTTAATTTGCTGCACGATTTTAGTTAATTAAATGTATAAATACAAATTAAAATGTTAAACTTCAGTTCTTATTCAGTTCTATTTCACTTTCAATTCAGTTCTAGTTCTGTTCAGTTCTAGTTCAGTTTTAGTCAGTTCTAGTTCAGTTCTAGTTCAGTTCTAGTCAGTTCTAGTTCAGTTCTAGTTCAGTTCTAGTTCAGTTCTAGTTCAGTTCTAGTTCAGTTCTAGTTCAGTTCTAGTTCAGTTCTAGTTCAGTTCTAGTTCAGTTCTAGTTCAGTTCTACTTCAGTTCTACTCATTCTCGTTCAGTTTCTAGTTCAGTTCTAGTTCAGTTCTAGTTCAGTTCTAGTTCAGTTCTAGTTCAGTTCTGTTCAGTTCTATTCTAGTTCAGTTCTAGTTCAGTTCTAGTTCAGTTCTAGTTCAGTTCTAGTTCAGTTCTAGTTCAGTTCTAGTCAGTTCTAGTTCAGTTCTAGTTCAGTTCTAGTTCAGTTCTAGTTCAGTTCTAGTTCAGTTCTAGTTCAGTTCTAGTTCAGTTCTAGTTCAGTTCTAGTTCAGTTCTAGTTCAGTTCTAGTTCAGTTCTAGTTCAGTTCTAGTTCAGTTCTAGTTCAGTTCTAGTTCAGTTCTAGTTCAGTTCTAGTTCAGTTCTAGTTCAGTTCTAGTTCAGTTCTAGTTCAGTTCTAGTTCAGTTCTAGTTCAGTTCTAGTTCAGTTCTAGTTCAGTTCTAGTTCAGTTCTAGTTCAGTTCTAGTTCAGTTCTAGTTCAGTTCTAGTTTTCTAGTTCAGTTCTAGTTCAGTTCTAGTTCAGTTCTAGTTCAGTTTAGTTCAGTTTTAGTTCAGTTCTAGTTCAGTTCTAGTTCAGTTCTAGTTCAGTTCTAGTTCAGTTCTAGTTCAGTTCTAGTTCAGTTCTAGTTCAGTTCTAGTTCAGTTCTAGTTCAGTTCTAGTTCAGTTCTAGTTCAGTTCTAGTTCAGTCTAGTTCAGTTCTAGTTCAGTTCTAGTTCAGTTCTAGTTCAGTTCTAGTTTCAGTTCTAGTTCAGTTCTAGTTCAGTTTCTAGTTCAGTTCTAGTTCAGTTCTAGTTCAGTTCCTAGTTCAGTTCTAGTTCAGTTCTAGTTCAGTTCTAGTTCAGTTCTAGTTCAGTTCTAGTTCAGTTTTAGTTCGTTTAGTTCAGTTCTAGTTCAGTTCTAGTTCAGTTCTAGTTCAGTTCTAGTTCAGTTCTAGTTCAGTTCTAGTTCTAGTTCAGTTCTAGTTCAGTTCTAGTTCAGTTCGTTCAGTTCTAGTTCAGTTCTAGTTCAGTCTAGTTCAGTTCTAGTTCAGTTCTAGTTCAGTTCTAGTTCAGTTCTAGTTCAGTTCTAGCTCAGTCTAGTCAGTTCTAGTTCAGTTCTAGTTCAGTTCTAGTTCAGTTCTAGTTCAGTTCTAGTTTCAGTTTCTAGTTCAGTTCTAGTCAGTTCTAGTTCAGTTCTAGTTCTTAGTTCAGTTCTAGTTCAGTTCTAGTTCAGTTCTAGTCTAGTTCAGTTCTAGTTCAGTTCTAGTTTCAGTTCTAGTTCAGTTCTAGTTCAGTTCTAGTTCAGTTCTAGTTCAGTTCTAGTTCAGTTCTAGTTCAGTTCTAGTTCAGTTCTAGTTCAGTTCTAGTTCAGTTTCTAGTTCAGTTCTAGTTCAGTTCTAGTTCAGTTCTAGTTCAGTTCTAGTTCAGTTCTAGTTCAGTTCTAGTTCAGTTCTAGTTCAGTTCTAGTTCAGTTCTAGTTCAGTTCTAGTTCAGTTCTAGTTCAGTTCTAGTTCAGTTCTAGTTCAGTTCTAGTTCAGTTCTACTTCAGTTCTAGTTCAGTTCTTGTTTAACTATAGTCTAAGCAATAATCCTGTCTGTGTGTAAAATGATTAATTTAATAACAATTATAATCACAATTGTATTACATAACAAATCAAATTAAAAATTAATATTTAATTAATTTATGTATTTAACATTTGCCACTTAATAATTCAATTCATTACGAATTCGTCTTATTTGTTACGTTTAACGATGAGCTGTCACTGTGGCGGTGTTTGTAGTGATTCAAAATTCATTTAATTAAAACTGGTTATATTTTGATAATTCTAAGAAATTCACTGGTTATATAGCAAAACACAATGAATAAATATTTAAAAAAGAGCCCCTAAAATATACGTCTTTTCTTTGGGTTGAATAAACAAAAAAATTAAAAGTGACAGTATGTGTATTCATTCTGAAGCTTCCAATTCTTAGGCTACTACTGTTCCCAGAATGTTTGAGTTAAATACTTTAAAGGTGTGTTAGGTGTTGTGAATAAAAATGTAACATATTTGTATGTTGCAATAATAATATGTGCTTAATAAACTGTAGAGTGTTATGACTTCGTTTTCATTTCAGTTTCTTAACTTTTACTTGATTTCATTAGAATTCTATACTTTCAATATACATATATGACACATATTGATGTTGACTTTATTCTTTTTATATAATTTGTTTATAATTTTATTTTGCGTTTTTTTTTTTCTTTTCGATTTTTTTGTGTTATAAAAAGTCAAGGTTGTCCACAACGTTTCACACAGTGTGCGCCAGACAATGGTCTTAAAAAGCAAAAAGAGGGAAAGAGTAGGAAGCTTTGATTTTGAAGAACAGGTCTTAAATCAAACTTCTCGTTTTAAGTGTTCTACAATCGTAACTAATTAAGAAATTAAATGAAAGTAAAAACGTTTAATGACACAATTCAAATTAGTATTGAATCTAGATTCTAGAACGATCATTAAATCATAGTAAAAAGATGTTCAAAGCCAGACTCTATTCTATATTACAGTCTATAATCTAGACTATAGTCTATAGTCTAGTCTATAGTCTAGTCTATAGTCTAGTCTATAGTCTAGTCTATAGTCTAGTCTATAGTCTAGTCTATAGTCTAGTCTATAGTCTAGTCTATAGTCTAGTCTATAGTCTAGTCTATAGTCTAGTCTATAGTCTAGTCTATAGTCTAGTCTATAGTCTAGTCTATAGTCTAGTCTATAGTCTAGTCTATAGTCTAGTCTATAGTCTAGTCTAGTAGTCTAGTCTAGTCGTCTAGTCTATAGTCTAGTCTATAGTCTTGTCTATAGTCTGGTCTATAGTCTAGTCTATAGTCTAGTCTATAGTCTGGTCTATAGTCTAGTCTATAGTCTAGTCTATAGTCTAGTCTATAGTCTAGTCTATAGTCTAGTCTATAGTCTAGTCTATAGTCTAGTCTATAGTCTAGTCTATAGTCTAGTCTATAGTCTAGTCTATAGTCTAGTCTATAGTCTAGTCTATAGTCTAGTCTATAGTCTAGTCTATAGTCTAGTCTATAGTCTAGTCTATAGTCTAGTCTATAGTCTAGTCTATAGTCTAGTCTATAGACTAGTCTATAGTCTAGTCTATAGTCTAGTCTATAGTCTAGTCTATAGACTAGTCTATAGTCTAGTCTATAGTCTAGTCTATAGTCTAGTCTATAGTCTAGTCTATAGTCTATAGTCTAGTCTATAGTCTAGTCTATAGTCTAGTCTATAGTCTAGTCTATAGTCTAGTCTATAGTCTAGTCTATAGTCTAGTCTATAGTACTAGTCTATAGTCTAGTCTATAGGTCTAGTCTATAGTCTAGTCTATAGTCTAGTCTATAGTCCTATAGTCTAGTCTATAGTCTAGTCTATAGTCTAGTCTATAGTCTAGTCTATAGTCTAGTCTATAGTCTAGTCTATAGTCTAGTCTATAGTCTAGTCTATAGGTCTAGTCTATAGTCTAGTCTATAGTCTAGTCTATAGCTAGTCTATAGTCTAGTCTAGTCTAGTATAGTCTAGTCTAAGTCTAGTCTATCTAGTCTAGTCTATAGTCTAGTCTATAGTCTTAGTCTATAGTCTAGTCTATAGTCTAGTCTATAGTCTAGGTCTATAGTCTAGTCTAGTCTATAGACTAGTCTATAGTCTAGTCTATAGTCTAGTCTATAGTCTAGTCTATAGTCGAGTCTATAGTCTAGTCTATAGTCTAGTCTATAGTCTAGTCTATAGTCTAGGTCTATAGTCTAGTCTATAGTCTAGTCTATAGTCTAGTCTATAGTCTAGTCTATAGTCTAGTCTATAGTCTAGTCTATAGTCTAGTCTATAGTCTAGTCTATCTTAGTCTAGTCTATAGTCTAGTCTAGTCTAGTCTATGTCTAGTCTATAGTCTAGTCTATAGTCTAGTCTAGTCTAGTCTAGTCTAGTCTATAGTCTAGTCTATAGTCTAGTCTAGTCTATAGTCTAGTCTAGTCTATAGTCTAGTCTAGTCTAGTCTATAGTCTAGTCTATAGTCTAGTCTATAGTCTAGTCTATAGTCTAGTCTATAGTCTAGTCTATAGTCTAGTCTATAGTCTAGTCTATAGTCTAGTCTATAGTCTAGTCTATAGTCTAGTCTATAGTCTAGTCTATAGTCTAGTCTATAGTCTAGTCTATAGTCTAGTCTATAGTCTAGTCTATAGTCTAGTCTATAGTCTAGTCTATAGTCTAGTCTATAGTCTAGTCTTATAGTCTAGTCTATAGTCTAGTCTATAGTCTAGTCTATAGTCTAGTCTATAGTCTAGTCTATAGTCTAGTCTATAGTCTAGTCTATAGTCTAGTCTATAGTCTAGTCTATAGTCTAGTCTATAGTCTAGTCTATAGTCTAGTCTATAGTCTAGTCTATAGTCTAGTCTATAGTCTAGTCTATAGTCTAGTCTATAGTCTAGTCTATAGTCTAGTCTATAGTCTAGTCTATAGTCTAGTCTATAGTCTAGTCTATAGTCTAGTCTATAGTCTAGTCTATAGTATAGTCTAGTCTATAGTCTAGTCTATAATCTAATTTCCTTAAATTTTGTAGAATTTTTGCTTACATATTCCAACAATTAAAAAAAAGAAACATTTGTGAAATATAATTTTTTGCTGCTGCTGCCTTTTTATAATAAACACAACAAATATGAAACAAAATAAAAATTTAATTATTTTGCAAGGTCATTTAAAATCTAAAATTTCAAAATGTTTCAATGCCAACGACAACAAAAAACATCTTAGAACCCCACAAATCCATTAAACAAAGTACAAAAAAGTTAGTGAACAAGCAAAAAAGTACCTACTTAAAATTTTGTTTAAAAATAAAAATCATATTTTTAAAATTGCAAAAAAAATCAAACACACAATTTTAAAAGGTCTGTTAATTTTAATGATTTGTTAAAGCAAAAATATAATTAGAAATATTCTAAAAATATTGCAAAACAGTGGTGCAAAAAAATTAAGAAACACACAAAAACTCTCAATTTAAATTTTAAAGTTCTTAAGTACCGGTAAACTTTTCTCTTTAACTTTACTCCCCTTTAACAAAATTACTTCCTGAATTGCTTTTGTTTCAGTTAGAGATTTTATAATTTCATCTCTCTAGACATGTTTGCATAAAATGCAAACACGGAGTATAAATGAATGATTAAGATACAAAACTTAATAATGCAATTTTTTTATTTCTGTTTTAAATATAGACACTCTGCACTCGTATCTAGATACATATGAAATGAGATTAAAATAAACAAACTGCTCAGGAAAGAAATAAATAAACAAAACTTAGAATAGAATTTTAATAATACTCACACGTATGTATCTAGATACAATGAAACTGAACAAAGAAGCAACAACAACAAAAGAAAACACTGAATATGAAACAAAAAGACGCGTCATGAGATTTAAATCAAATGTACACAAAACAAAAATATTATTAATAATATAAATAGTAGAGTACACGGAGAAAAATCAACTGAAGTCTAGTCGTTAGAGTGGACTATAGTCTAGTCTATAGTGCAGACTGTCCTTTAGTCTACCCTCTACAGTCTTGTCTATAGTCCAGACTATAGGTTTGTCTGTAGAACAGACTATAGTCTTGTCTAAAGTCTATAGTCTTGTCTAAAGTCTATAGTCTTGTCTATAGTTCAGACTATAGTCTTGTCTGTAGTCCAGACTATAGTCTTGTCTGTAGTCCAGACTATAGTCTTGTCTAAAGTCTTGTCTATAGTCTTGTCTATAGTCCAGACTATAGTCTTGTCTATAGACCAGACTATAGTCTTGTCTATAGACCAGACTATAGTCTTGTCTATAGTCCAGACTATAGTCTTGTCTATAGTCCAGACTATATATAGTCTTGTCTATAGTCCAGTCTAGTCTACAATCCAGACTATATAGTCTTGTATATAGTCCACACTATATATATAGTCTTGTTTACAGTCCAGACTATAGTATTGCTTATAGTCCAGACTATAGTCTTGTTTATAGTCCAAACTGTAGTCTTGTCTATAGTCTTCTCTATAATCCAAACTTTAGTCTTGTTTATAGTCTTGTCTATAGTCCACACTATAGTCTTGTCTATAATCCAGACTATAGTCTTGTCTATAATCCAGACTATAGTCTTGTCTATTGTTCAGACCAAAGTCTTGTCTATAGTCCAGGCAATAGTCTTGTCTACAGTCCAGACTATAATCTTGTCTATAGTCCAGACTATAGTCTTGCTTATAGTCCAGACAATGGTCTTGTCTATAGTCCAAACTATTGTGTTGTCTATAGTCCAGACTATAGTCTTATCTATAGTCCAAACTATTATCTTGTTTATAGTCTAGACTATAGACTTGTCTATATTCCAGACTATAGTCTTGTCTATAATCCAGACTATAGTCTTGTCTATAGTCCAGACTATAGTCTTGTCTGTAGTCCAGACTAAAGTATTGTCTATGGTCTAGACTATAGTCCTGTTTATAGTCCAGACTATAGTCTTGTTTATAGTCCAGACTATAGTCTTGTCTAGTCTTGTCTATAGTCAAATAGTCCAGACTAAGGTATTGTCTATGATATAGACTATAGTAGTCCAGACTATAGTCTTGTCTATAGTCAGACTATAGTCTTGTCTATAGTCCAGACTATAGTCTTGTCTATAGTCCAGACTATAGTTTTGGCTATAGTCCAGACTATAGTTTTGGCTATAGTCCAGACTATAGTTTTGGCTATAGTCCAGAATATAGTCTTGGTTATAGTCCAGACTATAGTTTTGTCTATGGTCCAGACTATAGTTTTGTCTATTGTCCAGACTATAGTCTTGTCTATAGTCCAGACTTGTCTATAGTCTATAGTCCAGTCTTGTCTATAGTCCAGACTATTGTCTTGTCTATAGTCCAGTCTATAGTCCAGACTATGGTCTTGCCTATAATCTAGACTATAGTCTTGTCTATAGTCCAGATTATAGTCTTGTCTATATTCCAAACTATAGTCTTGTCTATAGTCCAAACTATAGTCTTGTCTATAGTCCAGACTATTGCCTTGTCTATAGTCTAGTCTATAATCTAGGCTATAGTCTTATTTTTATCTAGTCCATTGCCTATTCTATGGTGTAATCTATAGTCTAGTCCATAGTCTAGTCTATAGTCTAGTCTATAGTCAAGTCTTTCTTTCAGTGTATGTTTTCACTATAAAAAAAAACTTAATCATTTTTCGCTTTTAAGATTTTTTTTTAATTCTATTTTAAAATTTTTGTTTAGAGTTTTTATACACAAAACTAAAATCTTAAATTTTCACATTATTCTACAATTCATATTTGTTTCTATTTAGTATTCAATTACAAGGTTAAATAACGGCTAGATTTGTAAATACGTGCCATATTCTGAGCCGTCTTATTCTGTGAATGAAATGTGTAAAATGAAACCCAGTGAATTGTTAATAAACAATTACAAAACACCAAGCGATCATATAGCAATTTCAGCACAAAATAAACATCCGTCTAGAATAGAATTTTGTTCAGCAATTAAAACATTTTTTCTTACAACTGACCTTAATACTTAAAGTCTAACTCTAAAAGCATAATTAGTTAAAAATATTAACTTAAAGTTCAATACTTTAACTATTTATTTCAAATTAATTACAATGATTTTCATCATATAACAGTTGAACAATTCATTTCCTAGTTGTTGTTGTTGTTTTTTTCTTTTCATACTACTATTGTCAACTTTACTTTGTCTAAACAATTGTAATAAAACATTTATGTCAGAGCAAGTGTAAGCGGCGAAGTTGAATATCTTGAAGATAACTAATGTGTCCGAGTATCTAAATATGTATCTTTTAAGCCTTCAGGGTCAACTGGTTTTGCTAATTTCTTCGCTGTAACTAATAAATATTTAGTCTAAGATTTTTTTACAATTAAATTCAGTTTTAATTTCATTCGTTTACATTGATTGTAAATTGAATTTTATTGACAATTAATGGCTGTTTAGAACATGTTAATGTTTAAATATTGTTGAACAAAATACCGTTAGAATTAAGTCATAAATTAAATGAAATTGAATTAATATGTTTTTAGAAAAAAAAAAACACTGAAAAAAAATCTATAGTTTTGAGTATAAAGTGGTCTATAGTCTCGAGTTTAGAGTATAGTATAGTCCACACTCGCCACTATAGATAAGCCTATAGTCTTGACTATAGAGTAGCCTATAGTCTTGACTATAGAGTAGCCTATAGTCTTGACTATAGAGTAGTCTATAGTCTTGACTGTAGAGTAGTCTATAGTCTTGACTATAGAGTAGTCTTAACTATAGAGAAACCTATAGTCTTGATTATAGAGTAGTCTATAGTCTTGACTATAGAGTAGTCGATAGTCCTGACTATAGAGTAGTCTAGAGTCTTGACTATAGAGTAGTCTATAGTCTTGACTATAGAGTAGTCTATAGTCTTGACTATAGAGTAGTCTATAGTCTTGCCTATAGAGTAGTCTATAGTCTTGACTATAGAGTAGTCTAGAGTCTTGACAATAGAATAGTCTATAGTCTTGATTATAGAGTAGTCTATAGTCTTCACTATAGAGTAGTCTATAGTCTTGACTATAGAGTAGTCTATAGTCTTGCCTATAGAGTAGTCTATAGTCTTGCCTATAGAGTAGTCTATAGTCTTGCCTATAGAGTAGTCTATAGTCTTGACTATAGAGTAATCTATGGTCTTGACTATAGAGTAGTCTATAGTCTTGACTATAGAGTAGTCTATAGTCTTGACTATAGAATAGTCTATAGTCTTGACTATAGAGTAGTCTATAGTCTTGACTACAGAGTAGTCTATGGTCTTGACTATAGAGTAGTCTATAGTCTCGACTATAGAGTAGTCTATAGTCTTGACTATAGAGTAGTCTATAGTCTTGACTATAGAATAGTCTATAGTCTTGACTATAGAGTAGTCTATAGTCTTGACTATAGAGTAGAGTAGTCTATAGTCTTGACTATAGAGTAGTCTATAGTCTTGACTATAGAGTAGTCTATAGTCTTGACTATAGAGTAGTCTATAGTCTTGACTATAGAGTAGTCTATAGTCTTGACTATAGAGTAGTCTATAGTCTTGACTATAGAGTAGTCTATAGTCTTGACTATAGAGTAGTCTATAGTCTTGACTATAGAGTAGTCTATAGTCTTAACTATAGAGTAGTCTATAGTCTTGACTATAGAGTAGTCTATAGTCTTGACTATAGAGTAGTCTATAGTCTTGACTATAGAGTAGTCTATAGTCTTGACTATAGAGTAGTCTATAGTCTTGACTATAGAGCAGTCTATAGTCTCGACTATAGAGCAGTCTATAGTCTCGACTATAGAGCAGTCTATAGTCTCGACTATAGAGTAGTCTATAGTCTCGACTATAGAGCAGTCTATAGTCTCGACTATAGAGCAGTCTATGGCCTTGACTATATAGTAGTCTATAGTCTCGACTATATAATAATCTAAAGACTCTACTACAAAGTATTTTCCTTATTATTTGGATCTTAAGAAATCATTTGAAAAAAATATATATTGAAAGAGACTTACCTAAATCTGGAATCGAACTGGAGGGTTCCTCACAGTTGCCATTTAAGCTGCCCATGCCAGACGAAGAAGATGAAGAAGACGACGTTGATTGTTGTGGACAGTGTATAGATGTAGATGATGTGGCGGACATGGAACCACTGACACCACCACCATTACCCACAACGACACCATGACTGTTGAGACCCATCGAACAATGTTTCATTTTAGGAGGAGGCGGTGGTGGTGGCGGACGCATGGCAGTGTTGCAATTATTATTTTGATTTAAACTTGAAGCTGTAGAAGACGATGAGGAGTTAGATGAAGTAGAGGAAGTATGATGACCGCTACTGCTGGACACTACAGGAGGAGTACGAAATATATGAGTTGTAGTCATTGTAGAAGAAGAATTTGAAGAATTTAATGCAGATGATGAGGATGAAGCCGAAGATGAAGGTGAATTGTGATGATGCGATGACATATGATGATTATTGTGATAAATAGAGGAGACATTATTTTGTGAGTTGTTAGAGGAATGATGGGATATATGTTGATGCTGATGATGATTACTGAGATGTTGTTGTGATGTGGGCGCTGAGGGTATAATAATATGTTGTTGGTGATGTGAACCAGACGATGAATTGGAATTGCCCGACTGTTGGGTTGTATTGTAAATGTTTGAGTGTTGTGAGGCTGAGGGTGAGTTTGAAATCAAATTCACTACATATTTGCGTGAAGTGGGTGTATTTGTTATGATATATTTCTGACCTGTGGCTGAACCTGATGCTCCTGCTGGCGTATTGGCCTGCAGACAGTTTTGTGAGGACGTTGAGGAAGCCGTATTTAGTTGATTATTGAGATTAGGCGCTGGGGGAGGAGGTGGTGGTGGTGCTAGAGGAGGCGATTGCGGTGTATAACGACGAACGAGACCAGCCCCGTTGGCTGTTGAAACCGACGCGGAACGCGTATAATGTTGTAAAGGCGGCGGCGATACCGAATGTCTACGCAGTGGCACACTGGAGTTTGCTAGTGACTCCTCATACAAACGACCATCTCTGATAACGCGCACATGTTGCGAACCTGAGTTGAGTGATGATGCTGATTGCTGCTGCTGCTGCAATTGATGATGTAAAGGCGGTGGTGATGAAGGCGCTGAATGACTATTATTGTTGTTGTTGCTGTTCGAGTGTGTAACATTGAGAGAGACACGATGATACTGCGAGGGACTGGCCGAGTGTCTGCGTGGTATGTGATGTGTATGATGATGCTGCTGTTGCGTATTAGCCGAAGAAGAGACTGATGTATTGTTGGTGTTTAAGGTGCGTGTTATAATGATTTGTGGCGAAGAGCCTGCACCGTTACTTAAAGTTCTCTCTGAGCTACTGACCGGTATTTGCACATATTCCACTCTAGGTGTTAATATCACCTTTTGGGCAGCTCCTGAATTGGTTATGCCCTGTCTGGGTGGCACAGTTTGCACCTGTACATGTGTATATCTCTGAGGAGGAGGAGGGGGTGGTGCTGCTGTGACTTGAGAGGCATTCATATTATTGTTGTTTACTCCAGCCGCTGTTGAAGAGGTTATGGTTGTGGTTGTCTCACTATCCCTGGTTAAATTTCTCTCTCTTAAATCCTTCTCCTCCAAATGCAGCATTTCAAAATCCAATGGTTCTGTTTTAATGATCTTAACACTGGTTGTATTGTGTTGCAAACTATTGGTTTGATTGTGATGATTACTATTGGAGGCTGCTTCTCTTGCCAAACTATTGGCCGCCTCTAGACATTTTAGTTTTTTCAACATTTTTACTTGTTTTTTATTTATATGCAAAAATATATATTAGATTTCGTTAGCTTATTAGTGGATTAAATCCAAATCACTTTGTTTTTTTTAAATTAAATAGATCTTAAAGTATTTATTACGTTCTTTAAAAGATTTCAAATCTCATTTAATTTCCTTCCGTTGGTTGTTGTTGTAGTGGTATGAGAATGAGAGTGTGTGTGTGTTTAAGAGTTTAAAGGATTTTCTTTGTTTTCTCCTGCTTTTCTGTTGCTCCTGCTTAATTAAATTTATTACTTAATTTACAAATAATAAAAATCAGTCTCTTCTCTGCTATTTAAAATATTTTTTCTGCTTAATTAAATCTTTATGAATAATTATGCTTAATTAATTATTTTTGAGAGTAGTTTCAATTTGTTATTTGTTTCTCTTGTTTTATTTGTTCAGCCTTCAAAGTTTCTCTTATCTTAAACTGTCTTAAAGTTTTAGCAAAAATAAAAATCCTCTTAATCCTTAATTTAATATTTATAAAAATATGCTTAACATGTTTTAATTTCAACTTGTTTATTCCTTTTATAAGTATGTATGTATGTCTCCTGGTTGAAAATTCCTTATAATGTATTTGTTGTTTTCACGTTGTCCTTAAACCTGCGACTGTTGCTTGAAACTTATGTTGCTAATGAGTATATTAATGTAGGTTAAATGTAATTGCTGTTGCTGCTGCTGCTGCTTAATAAACAATAGTCCCAAAATTATTATTAGGTTCCAATAAATATTGAATTAAAATCGTTAGATTGTTGCGGGTTTAGACACAGAGGGGGTTGTTTTTGAGAGGGAATTGAGTTGCTTGAATATGCTGCTAATAATACTTGTAGTGGTAGATGATGTTATTGTAGTTTAAATTTAAAACAAATTTATTTTGAAAATTTTTGTTGTTGAATAATTAAATTATTAATTAGGTAAATTATTTGTTTAATGTATAATAATTGTATTATAAGATGTAGAAAACTGCAAAGAAATTTAGAAATAAAGATAATATTAAGACAAACTAAGGAGTGAAACGAACTAGAACAGAACTAGAACAGAACTAGAACAGAACTAGAACAGAACTAGAACTGAACTAGAACTGAACTAGAACAGAACTAGAACAGAACTAGAACAGAACTAGAACAGAACTAGAACAGAACTAGAACAGAACTAGAACAGAACTAGAACAGAACTAGAACAGAACTAGAACAGAACTAGAACAGAACTAGAACAGAACTAGAACAGAACTAGAACAGAACTAGAACAGAACTAGAACAGAACTAGAACAGAACTAGAACAGAACTAGAACAGAACTAGAACAGAACTAGAACAGAACTAGAACAGAACTAGAACAGAACTAGAACAGAACTAGAACAGAACTAGAACAGAACTAGAACAGAACTAGAACAGAACTAGAACAGAACTAGAACAGAACTAGAACAGAACTAGAACAGAACTAGAACAGAACTAGAACAGAACTAGAACAGAACTAGAACAGAACTAGAACAGAACTAGAACAGAACTAGAACAGAACTAGAACAGAACTAGAACAGAACTAGAACAGAACTAGAACAGAACTAGAACAGAACTAGAACAGAACTAGAACAGAACTAGAACAGAACTAGAACAGAACTAGAACAGAACTAGAACGACTAGAACAGAACTAGAACAGAACTAGAACAGAACTGGAACAGAACTAGAACAGAACAGAACTAGAACAGAACTAGAACAGAACTAGAACAGAACTAGAACAAAACTAGAACAGAACTAGAACAGAACTAGAACAGAATTAGAACAGAACTAAAACAGAACTAGAACAGAACTAGAACAGAATTAGAACAGAAATAGAACAAAACTAGAATAGAACTAGAACTGAACTAGAACAGAACTAGAACTGAACTGAACTAGAACTGAACTAGAACTGAACTAGAACTGAACTAGAACTGAACTAGAACTGAACTAGAACTGAACTAGAACAGAACTAGAACAAAACTAGAACAAAACTAGAAACAAAACTAGAACAAACTAGAACAGAACTAGAAACTAGAACTAGAACTGAACTAGAACTGAACTAGAACTGAACTAGAACTGAACTAGAACTGAACTAGAACTGAACTGAACTGAACTAGAACTGAACTAGAACTGAACTAGAACTGAACTAGAACTGAACTAGAACTGAACTAGAACTGAACTAGAACTGAACTAGAACTGAACTAGAACTAGAACTGAACTAGAACTGAACTAGAACTGAACTAGAACTGAACTAGAACTGAACTAGAACTGAACTAACTAGAACTGAACTAGAACTGAACTAGAACTGAACTAGAACTGAACTAGAACTGAACTAGAACTGAACTAGAACTGAACTAGAACTGAACTAGAACTGAACTAGAACTGAACTAGAACTGAACTAGAACTGAACTAGAACTGAACTAGAACTGAACTAGAACTGAACTAGAACTGAACTAGAACTGAACTAGAACTGAACTAGAACTGAACTAGAACTGAACTAGAACTGAACTAGAACTGAACTAGAACTGAACTAGAACTGAACTAGAACTGAACTAGAACTGAACTAGAACTGAACTAGAACTGAACTAGAACTGAACTAGAACTGAACTAGAACTGAACTAGAACTGAACTAGAACTGAACTAGAACTGAACTAGAACTGAACTAGAACTGAACTAGAACTGAACTAGAACTGAACTAGAACTGAACTAGAACTGAACTAGAACTGAACTAGAACTGAACTAGAACTGAACTAGAACTGAACTAGAACTGAACTAGAACTGAACTAGAACTGAACTAGAACTGAACTAGAACTGAACTAGAACTGAACTAGAACTGAACTAGAACAAAACTAGAACAAAACTAGAACAAAACTAGAACAAAACTAGAACAAAACTAGAACAAAACTAGAACAAAACTAGAACAAAACTAGAACAGAACTAGAACAGAACTAGAACTGAACTGGAACTGAACTAGAACTGAACTAGAACAGAACTAGAACTGAACTAGAACTGAACTAGAACTGAACTAGAACAGAACTAGAACTGAACTAGAACAGAACTAGAACAGAACAGAACTAAAACAGAACTAGAACAGAACTAGAAAAGAACTAGAACAAAACTAGAACAGAACTAGAACAGAACTAGAACAGAACTAGAACAGAACTAGAACAGAACTAGAAAAGAACTAGAAAAGAACTAGAAAAGAACTAGAAGAGAACTAGAACAGAACTAGAACTGAACTAAAACTAGAACTGAACTAGAACTGAACTAGAACTGAACTAGAACTAGAACTGAACTAGAACTGAACTAGAACTGAACTAGAACTGAACTAGAACTGAACTAGAACTGAACTAGAACTGAACTAGAACTAGAACTGAACCAGACCTGAACTAGAACTGAACTAAAACTGAACTAAGTCCAAAATCTCTGTTATAAATAATTCAAATTGATTTAAAAAAACTCACCTTAATAATAGTTGTTTTTGTTAATTAAATATATTTTATTTTGATGATTAAATAATATTCCCAAAGTTAATGTAATAATTAATACGTTTATATAATTAAATTATTAAAAAAAATAATTTTGTTGATTAATATTGTATTTTATACTATTTACTTAATTATGTATGTATATTGTTATATAAAAATTAAGTTTGATTTATTTAAAGTTTTAAACAATTTATAGATTTTAAATATTAAAAAAACTTTTTTTTTTTTGATTATTTTTTTTTTTTTTAATTTCGACAATTTCTAGTTTTTGCCATTGTTAAACCTAAAAAGTAGAAGAAAGAACGCAAATATTTTTATTTATTTTCAGTACTTTTAATAATTTTATTTAATTTTAAATAATATTTTTTTATATGAACTTTAATTATGTTGAAATTATTTTAAAATTCGTTTTAATTTGTTATTATTATTTTATTTCTTCGTTAATTTTTTCAGTGTATTTTTTTTTTATTCACATATTTTTGTTGTTGTTATAGCATTCATTTAGCTTTAAGGTGTATTATACATTTTTAAGTGAGATAACCTTGAAATATTTTGCTGCCGCAAACTTATAAATAAATTATTTCTGTTTTTTTTTTCACTTTTTTTCAATTTCATTTTAGAACAGCTAACAAACACACATATTTTTTTATTTACATTTATTTTTTTGCTTTCCTTTATATTTTGTCATTATTTTGTTAATAAAATTTATTATATTATTATGATTGTTTATTTTTTCAAACACGTTTGCCAATAAATTCTTTTTTTTGCAACAACAAAATAAAACTGAAAAATGTGAAATTGTTAGTTGATGGGAATGATGGAGAATTGGAACATAAATAACAGAACAATATAGACATACGGAACTAGTAATGTACAAGAAATTAAGTAGAAGTGAAAAAGTAATGAACTAGAACAGAACTAGAACAGAACTAGAACAGAACTATAACAGAACTAGAACAGAACTAGAACAGAACTAGAACAGAACTTGAACAGAACTAGAACAGAACTAGAACAGAACTAGAACAGAACTAGAACAGAACTAGAACAGAACTAGAACAGAACTAGAACAGAGCTAGAACAGAACTAGAACAGAGCTAGAACAGAACTAGAACAGAACTAGAACAGAACTAGAACAGAGCTAGAACAGAACTAGAACAGAGCTAGAACAGAACTAGAACAGAACTAGAACAGAACTAGAATAGAACTAGAACAGAACTAGAACAGAACTAGAACAGAACTAGAACAGAACTAGAACAGAACTAGAACAGAACTAGAACAGAACTAGAACAGAGCTAGAACAGAACTAGAACAGAACTAGAACAGAACTAGAATAGAACTAGAACATAACTAGAACAGAACTAGAACAGAACTAGAACAGAACTAGAACAGAACTAGAACAGAACTAGAACAGAGCTAGAACAGAACTAGAACAGAGCTAGAACAGAACTAGAACAGAACTAGAACAGAACTTGAACAGAACTAGAACAGAACTAGAACAGAACTAGAACAGAACTAGAACAGAACTAGAACAGAACTAGAACAGAACTAGAACAGAACTAGAACAGAACTAGAACAGAACTAGAACAGAACTAGAACAGAACTAGAACAGAACTAGAACAGAACTAGAACAGAACTAGAACAGAACTAGAACAGAGCTAGAACAGAACTAGAACAGAGCTAGAACAGAACTAGAACAGAACTAGAATAGAACTAGAACATAACTAGAACAGAACTAGAACAGAACTAGAACAGAACTAGAACAGAACTAGAACAGAACTAGAACAGAACTAGAACAGAACTAGAACAGAACTTGAACAGAACTAGAACAGAACTAGAACAGAACTAGAACAGAACTAGAACAGAACTAGAACAGAACTAGTACAGAACTAGAACAGAACTAGAACAGAACTAGAACAGAACTAGAACAGAACAGAACTAGAACAGAACTAGAACAGAACAGAACTGGAACAGAACTAGAACAGAACTAGAACAGAACTAGAACAGAACTAGAACAGAACTAGAACAGAACTAGAACAGAGCTAGAACAGAGCTAGAACAGAACTAGAACAGAACTAGAACAGAACTAGAACAGAACTAGAATAGAACTACAACATAACTAGAACAGAACTAGAACAGAACTAGAACAGAACTAGAACAGAACTAGAACAGAACTAGAACAGAACTAGAACAGAACTAGAACAGAACTAGAACAGAACTAGAACAGAACTAGAACAGAACTAGAACAGAACTAGAACAGAACTAGAAAAGAACTAGAACAGAACTAGAACAGAACTAGAACAGAACTAGAACAGAACTAGAACAGAACTAGAACAGAACTAGAACAGAACTAGAACAGAACTAGAACAGAACTAGAACAGAACTAGAACAGAACGAGAACAGAACTAGAACAGAACTAGAACGTAACTAGAACAGAACTAGAACTAGAACAGAACTAAAAAATTAAGCTTAAAAGTTATGAAAACCCCTTAAATTTATTTATTATGTAGATTAAAAAGAAATTGCTCATACGTCTCTTTAAGTTGCATAGAAAATTTGCATTACAAAATTACTCATACGCCTTTGTTTTTCAAATTTCAGGCATTTTCGCAATGAGTAACTGTGGGACAAAAAAATTACAAGATGTTCAGTATTACAAGTATGTATAACTTATTATTACATTCTATTTTTAACATTTCCCTAACAAACCTCTAATTAGTCTGCCTTTTAAACAAACATTAAGTCTAAATTAAACAGCTGTTTTAGCTCAATTACCGCAAAAATCTGTGTTAATCAAATGCGTTGACATTTCAACGCACTTCCGCTGGAAATTGAACGACAACAGTCAAAATATGGCTACAAAACAGCAACAACAATAAGAGAACAGTTATAAATAACTGTTATTATTACGTTTAAAATGAAAAACACACTTACAACATTTTTTTGTATGTAAGTGTAATAGAAATACAAACAAAAACTCAAGCACACTCTCGTTTACATGCAAAAAACACACATACATAAACAAAAAACAGCCGACTTTGACATTGGCAGTGACAGTGAATGACGACAATGAGGAAAATCACTTAATAATAACAATTGTATACACACTCACACACATGTTTGCCTATTTGAGGGGCTAGATAACATTGAAAGTTTTTTTGTTTTGTTTTTCTTAATAGAGCGAGGTAACTATAACATTTGAAGAGAGTAAAAAAACTAACGTTATTTCTGGTTTGAAAGAGCATTTAAGGAAAAGCTAAGAGCTTTTTTTTTTGCAAATGTTTTTGAATTACTGTTAATTTTTATATTTACTGTAAATTTTTGTTGTTATTTTTATTCTTGTTTATAAGTTAAATTTCATTGAATTTCAATTGCTGTTATTATTTTTTTATTATAAGGGAAGGCTTTTTTTGTAGTTGTTATTATTATTTTCATAGTTGTTGTTGTTGTTATAAAAGCCTTGTTATAACATTTAGCATTAACCAAGGACAAGGACAACTGTTTATATTTTTTATACATACACGTTACTATAAAGAAAATTTGTTGTATTTTTTATTTCACCAGAAATTAAGCTTAGCATATGTAAGTGTGTAATACAACTAACTTTTGCCATAAACACTTCAATAACAAAATTAAATATTTTTTTTTTTAAATTTTCTTTATTCATATATTTTCCACATTCTTTTTCAATATATTCTTGCTTTACTTTTTATTTAAATTTGTTTCATTTTATTTTCTTCTTTATTTCTTTTGTTTAGTTAACAAATCACTTTTTATAAAGAATTTTGCGTTTTTGTTTTAATTAAAATTCCGTTTAATATTTAGACAAAATTTTTAGCGTTAACAAAAAAAATTTTATACCGGGTTTCTTAACCGTTTCATTTAACGTACTTTCTCTGACTAAAATTCGCTTTTATTTGCCATTTATTAAGCACTCCCCCTTTAAACAACATTATAAGAGCTTAAACAATGCAACAGCACAGTATCACTCTCACTCTCTATACTACGACAACAAAAAAGTTCTTAACATAGAAATCTCTTTAATAAACGAAAGTGAAAATTCTAACAGAACCTGTTTAGCAGTTGCTGACATGTATGGAAAATTGAAATTTTGAAATACATGGAAAAACGCTGAACTGAACTGAACTCGAACTGAACTAGAACTGAACTAAAACTGAACTAGAACTGAACTAGAACTGAACTAGAACTGAACTAGAACTGAACTAGAACTGAACTAGAACTGAACTAGAACTGAACTAGAACTGAACTAGAACTGAACTAGAACTGAACTAGAACTGAACTAGAACTGAACTAGAACTGAACTAGAACTGAACTAGAACTGAACTAGAACTGAACTAGAACTGAACTAGAACTGAACTAGAACTGAACTAGAACTGAACTAGAACTGAACTAGAACTGAACTAGAACTGAACTAGAACTGAACTAGAACTGAACTAGAACTGAACTAGAACTGAACTAGAACTGAACTAGAACTGAACTAGAACTGAACTAGAACTGAACTAGAACTGAACTAGAACTGAACTAGAACTGAACTAGAACTGAACTAGAACTGAACTAAAACTGAACTAGAACTGAACTAGAACTGAACTAGAAACTGAACTAGAACTGAACTAGAACTGAACTAGAACTGAACTAGAACTGAACTAGAACTGAACTAGAACTGAACTAGAACTGAACTAGAACTGAACTAGAACTGAACTAGAACTGAACTAGAACTGAACTAGAACTGAACTAGAACTGAACTAGAACTGAACTAGAACTGAACTAGAACTGAACTAGAACTGAACTAGAACTGAACTAGAACTGAACTAGAACTGAACTAGAAACTGACTAGAACCTGAACTAGAACTGAACTAGAACTGACTAGAACTGAACTAGAACTGAACTAGAACTGAACTAGAACTGAACTAGAACTGAACTAGAACTGAACTAGAACTGAACTAGAACTGAACTAGAACTGAACTAGAACTGAACTAGAACTGACTAGAACTGAACTAGAACTGAACTAGAACTGAACTAGAACTGAACTAGAACTGAACTAGAACTGAAACTAGAACTGAACTAGAACTGAACTAGAACTGAACTAGAACTGAACTAGAACTGAACTAGAACTGAACTAGAACTGAACTAGAACTGAACTAGAACTGACTAGAAGCTGAACTAGAACCTGAACTAGAACTGAACTAGAACTGAACTAGAACTGAACTAGAACTGAACTAGAACTGAACTAGAACTGAACTAGAACTGAACTAGAACTGAACTAGAACTGAACTAGAACTGAGCTAGAACTGAACTAGAACTGAACTAGAACTGAACTAGAACTAGAACTGAACTAGAACTGAACTAGAACTGAACTAGAGCTGAACTAGAACTGAACTAAAACTGAACTATAACTGAACTAGAACTGAACTAAAACTGAACTAGAACTGAACTAGAACTATAACTGAACTAGAACTGATCTAGAATTGAACTCGAACTGAAAAGCTTTAAAATAGTACGGAATTTTCCATCCCTGATTCAAATACAATAAACTCTTAAATAATGTTTAAACTAAATCGAAGAGAATGCAAGTAGTTTTCGAAGTGAATTTTTTTTTTTAAATTTTTTAAAATTATTTAGATTATAAAAAAGTTATTTTTATATAATTTTACTACAAATTTTCCAAAAAAAAATCTTTAAGCTAACAAAACGGAAGGAAGTTCGCAAAACATTATTAAACTTAAAGGGCAAGAGAAGTAACCACAAAGGTTATCAAAAATGGTTTGTTAGGCTCTTTTTTTCTCTCTCTCTCACTCTCTTTTTAAAATTTGCTCATTGCTGTTTACATTTCCTTAAACCGAAAAAAAATGTTTCAAAGTCATGTACAAGTATTTTTTGCCTGTAAAAAGTTTTGTATAGGAAGTGGGGTACTAGTTTATCGTGCCTCCCTCACTCGCTCTGTTTACAAATAAACATAACGCTATCTCTCTCTTTCTCTCCTGCCATCGGCTAACAACAAACCTACCTCGTAGCTAATCGTGTTGGCTCTCGTAAACGAGTTACTAAGTAAAGTAAAAGTGTATGATTGTATGAATGTGGGGTTGGGGTAGGCTTGTTGTATTTATTTTTGTTTCCATATTTTTGGCCTGTGCGTGCATGTTTGTTTTTATTTTAAAATTTTTTTATATATATATTTTTTTGTTTTTTCTCTTTTTTGTATATTTGTTTTTGTTGAGGTAGGTTGGGGTTTATTATTTATGTTCACATTTCTTAATCATCATCACACACATAAACAAAAACAATTTCAATATATTTCATTTCAAGTTGTAAGCTTTTGTCATTGTTGTTGTTGTTGTTTTTCTATTTTACAGGGTTGTTTTAATTTAAATCATTTTGAATAATAGTTTATTAGCAACAGAAAAAAAGGGTTAAAAAGTTGTAAAAGAAAAGTAGCAAGTTTAAAATACTAATTGGATTCAGTGAGGCGAGAGGAAAAAAAATTTTGCAAAAAAAAAATAGATCAAATGTAGTTAAGGGTCTTTTGAAAAGGTGTTGTAGTTTGGGTACTTAAAAACTTTGAACAACTCAAATTAGGAATTTTTAAAAGGAACTAGTTTTTTTGAGGGAACTCTTGGATGTTAATGATTACTTATGCTTGAAAGGTAACTAAATCAAAAAAAGACGAAGGTATTCAAAGCTTTGAACTTTTTTCTAGGAAATTTTACCTCAAAATTGTTGCTTATTGCAGTTACTGTGTAATATGTCTTCAAGAAATTATACAAGAGAGAAACTGTTCTAGAATATCTTCAAAAGAAATATCAAATTTCAGAGCTTTGTTTGCAAATTCTTGGAAATTGCCTTCAAAACTGAATCCTTATTAGGACTTCAACTTCCATATGCAGTTGATTATTTAAGACGTTACTTCATTTTACATATAAAGTCATTTTCCCACATCTTTTGCTTCTCATGCAAAACACTTGTTCCATAACAGTTGCATGTTAGAGTCCTATCCGATTACCGTAATCGTAGCCATTCGATTGACGTTCAAATTACATTCATATTATACTTGCTCTTCAAGAGAATAATCCACATTCAGACCTTACAGAGAGTCAGTGAAGGAAGTGCCGCTTATGTCCCGTACTTTTCATGAGCCTTCCACTCTCACGACAGTACTCGCACAGTGGTTTTCTTTTCGTTGTAATTGCATGCGTCGTCATTGGCGATAAAGCTATTAAACTCCTTAAATATCGGAAGAGCTCTAAAGCTACTTACATATCCATGAGAAAGTTCCATTTTATCATTAGTTTGCTGGAAGAAATACGAGCAACTTTCCAGGAGTTGGATCGTTCTTGAACATCCTCCAGTTTTTTAATTGCGATGCTAAGCCTCGCCATTAACAAGATCACTTACTTGGAGATGAAAAAAAAAACACTCTAGATGATTCCTGCAACTCTGTAGATCCATGGAGAAAAAATGTTGAGAAATCAAGTGGACTATCTCAGCACAATCTCATTGCTTGCATTACAAATGAAGAAACTGGATCAAAACAAGTTCTACTTTATCCGCACCACCTCAAACGCTTAGTTATCGGAGGAGTTCTAAAACCACTTACATATCCATGAGAAAGTTTCATTAGATCTCTAGTTTTCTGGAAGAAAAACGTGCAATTTTTCAGGAGTTAGATCATTCTTGAACATCCTTCACTTTTTTAATTGGGATACTAAGCCTTGGCATTAACACAAATCCCCAACAGTTGGAAGACACAATATTATTGCTTGCAGTACAAATGAAAAGCCTGGATCAGTTCATCTCTAGTCTATGGTGTCTTAATTTTCTCTACAATTTAAAGCTAAAGTTTCTCTATCTAACGCCTGATTCACAGAGATTTCTGGTCGACAGAAACTTATCATTGAACTGCTAGAACAAAGAATCGTATGTAAAAGTTCTGTAGGGCGTCTAATGGGCTTAAGAAACCAGCACTAATTGATCAAATTGAAAAAATTTCAGAGATTATTATATCTTAGAACTGCTTAGCAGTAGATCCTGGAATATGACATGATGGTATTCACAAATCCGAAAGTTTTGTGTCAAGTATGTTGGGGTATAATGGAAATCCCGACCACATGTTTGTCATACATTAGGGTTGACACGGTCTATGTAGAACCAGTAGGCGTTGAAGATGTTGCTCCAGGATTTATAGCGTTTCTATGAATGTCATTTAAAGCTGTTGTATACGAGGTACGAACTAAGGAATCCTGCACGTAACTTCGAATGCTCCACTTGTATACTTGAAGGTTCTTCTTGATAAGCCTCGTGGAGCATTCAACTGTGTGATATTAAAGTTGGGATGATATCACAGGAGGAACTATTAAGTCAGCATGACTTTATGTTCTTTGACCCGATGTAGGTGCCATCTGTTTTCTAGGTTTGTAATATTGCGTCTGTTGTTCAAGGATGCTGTAAACGAGGTACGATCTATGGAATCCTGCATATAACTTTGCATGCCCTCTCTGTATACATGAAGGTCCCTCCTGATAAGCGTCAGTGTACATCCAATTGTGTGATGTTAAAGTTGGAATGACAACCCAGGAGCAAATAAGTAGTCAGCATAACATTGTGTTTCTTAACTTCATTCAAAGATGATGTATAAGAGGTACGATCTAAAGGAACCTGAACATAACTACGCACACTGTCTTCTTTCTTATAATGGAGAGCATCCAACTAAGTGATCTTAAAGTTGGAATGTCATCCTTGGAGAAACTCGTTAGTCAGCATAACATTATGTTCCTTAACTGTACCTTCCTTTCAATTGTTTAATGTTAACGTTGGAAAACAGAAGGAACTGTTGAATCAGCATGCAATTGTGTTCCTTAACTGCTAGATCGTTCACTTCCTCATGTTGGTGTAGCATTTCGAAGAGCCATAAATCCTTTTCAAATTGGTTAATATAAGATTGGAATTGCATAGGTTCTGTGAAAAATAAGAGATTGTGAATCGAAGGCATTTAGGCCCTAAGTAGATAGCTTGTTGATGTATTTGTCTTTTAAAGTTGATTTCGAAATGCAAATCTGTTTTCAGAATTGATTATAGCGATTAAAGACCAATCGAACCATCTAGTAGCTGCTTCTTTTGGAAGTTTCTCTCAGGTTCGGTGAGGCATCTGCTAAAGGCAATGGGCCTTACTGTATTCACTCGTTCTACAAGCTATTAATGAATTATAATCTTTACTTTCTCGGTGTAAAGGTCGCGATATGATTTAAAGCTACATTCGATGTAACAGATTCACTATTGAGCGGTCTTCTTCGGTCCCTTCCCCCCACTTCCCTTTAAGCTTTTATCAAACGCAATAATTAGCTAGAATGAGAGAAATGCGCCATACCGAATTTAAATTTCTTCCGTAAACAAGTTTGGCGGGTTTTTCAAAAACGAGGAGAAGGAGATCGAGGAAATAAAACCTAAACAACTGTAAGCCGAGTGAAAAACAAGCCGCCAACAACAAATTGCCTATAACATATTTACAAATGTCTAACGTTGCTAAGTGTAAAAAAGAAAAACAACAACAAAAACAATATGACGAGTAAAAATACCAAGTAAAAAATGTAACATGACCTTAACACTGAATATTATAAAGCGTCGTTGTTGATTTCTGTTACATGTAATAAATCTCCAACAACAAAAACAACAACTAACTGCTCTATTAAACTACAACACAACATTTTTATAACAGTTTTACTAACACGCAGAGTTTACCAAGTTAAAAATAAAACGAGTGTAAAATTACACTCTTATTTATGTAGAGTAAATGAAAAGAAAACTTTGTAAATTTTAACAGTTTTATTTTGTTGTAAGAGTGTGTCTGTGTGAGAGAGAACCATGCTTGAGAGCTTGCAAAACTCTCAATGTCGAGTTTTATTTTTTGTTGCATCTCTGTGTGTGTTTCAAGTTTGTACAGGAAAAACCTTTACGTTTCAAGTTCAGGTGAACATTGAAGGTAATTATTAACAGTAACAGTGTCATGTTAACAGCTGTTAATATTTATTAACACTTAAAGGGAGCTTGAGAATGTTGTAAGGGGTATTTGTAGCTTATATTCCGGACTTAAAGAGAAATCTTCTCAACCTTATGGAACAATGGGTAGGACCTCACAAATTTTATGGGGTAGTGAAAGAAGTCTGATATTATGTAGCATTACTTAACCAAATAGGATGAGCGGAATGTGAAGAATTCCTGGCATGTGTTGAAGCTAGCGAAGCTCTAGAAGACTTTTTTTAATATTGCCAAGTCTTTGACGCAATTGGATCTAAATACATACTTTGGAAGCGATAACATCATTCCGCTTTAATGGAATTCCACTTCACTCACCGTTCAACCACATGGAACGGAGGGAAAGGAGAGGAGAAACGACAATTCCACTTTAAAAGAATTCCACTTCACTCACTGTTCAACCACATGGAATGGAAGGAAGGGAGAGAAGAACGATAATATGGTAATGAAAGTAGAATGAGAAGTATGAACTAGTTCGAGATTAAGCATGATGCTATGTATTGAGACTAAATATACTGGCATACGAGCACAACTTCACCATATTGGACGAACGGAAGTAGAACATGTCGTAAGGATAATGATTCACTAGAAGATTTTCCCTAATAATGCCAAGTCTTTAAATTGAAATTAAATTTTTGAGTCTTCGTACGACAACTCCACTTCAAGTGATCCACTTTTTTTTGAGTCTTCGTACGACAACTCCACTTCAAGTGATCCACTTCACTCACCTTTTAACCACACGAAAGGAGAACGATAAGTCTCCTCAGTAAGAGCAAGTCCGAGGTTAAGTCTTAAGTTAAGGCAACAACTTCACCAAATCGGACAAGCGGAATTGAATGAAAAGCATGTGGTGAGGAGCGAAGTGCTGGCAGACATTCACTTTGGGAGCGATGTTATACCACTTCACTCACCAACAAAGTCCATGTTAAGAAGTGCTGTATAGGTGAAGGAGAGGTCTCCTCACTGGGAGTAAATACAAGGTTTCGATTGGTGGTACCGAATATACAGAACTACCAGCTAACCTTCACCAAATTTGACGACCGGAAAGTGACGAATGCCAGACATGTTCTGATCATAATGAAACACTGATAGACTTTCTCTGATAATGCCAAGCCTTTGATGTAATTGGAAATACTTTGGAGGCGATGATATAGCAGATATATTTTCATAATTGACAAGTTTTAAGGAATTATAACCAGAAAAGAGATTTTCTGAAGCACAACTTCACTCACCAACAAAATCCATTATAAAGAAACGCACAGGAATGAGAAGTTTCCTCAGTGGGAGCAAATCCAAGATTAAGTCTGATGGCTTGTAGCGGGACTGAACATACGGAATAACAAGCAAAGCTTCACCAAATTGGACGATCGGAATGTAATGAAGGCATAACGTTCCTCTTTCTCTGATATTTCTAAGCATTTGACAAAATTAGAAATACTTGAGGAGAGAATATAAAAATTTTAAGGGATTATGTGTAGGAAACTGAATTTTTGAATCACCACTTCACTTACTAACAAAATCCATATAAAGAAACACACAATAGGTGAAAAAGAAGTCTCCCCAGGGAGAGCAAGACAAGGTGTATTCTGAGGGTATGTATCGTAAATGAACATTCACGACTACTACTACAATTTTATTGAAGAATGAATGCAGGAGATGTGGTAAGGATAGTGGAACACTGTCTGATGGTATTTATCAGGACTGGACATTCCGAACTACGAGCACAACTTCTTCAAATTGAACCATCGGAATATAACACAAGCGGAGTATGTAGTGAGGATAGTGAATCACCAGAATGAGGAATATCTCTGATATTGCGAAAACTATGACGAAATTGAAAACAAATACTTTGGGAGTGAGTTCAGAAGATTGAATTTCTGAGTCCTCAGACCAAAATTAAATTCCAGGACCAGACAATAGAGACGCTGGCAGCATATACTTTATGATCTTTCCAACAAGTTCTAAAGTAAAATTCCTACAAATTCCTTAATTTCTGAAAATGTAACTTTTCATTAGGCATTTTTAAACCACTTTTCCTCTAACAACCAATTTATCTTTTACCACCACTGTTAAAGACCCTTACATAAAGAGAGAGTCCCAAAAACTGTTTACATTTGGAAAAATTCTCTTTCATCACTGTTATTTTCACAAAAAAAAAATTCCATATCCTTGAGCTTGTAAGGTTGTTTCAATTGCATTAATATTTCATTGTCCTTTGACCGTCAACAGCGTAATGTTGGTAGAGTGTCATTGAAATTTTGTTTTACACTTGTGCGAAAAGGTTACATTGACACTCAAGGGTTTTGTTGTTAGAAAATATGTAGTATGTTTCGAGGCGAAATTGATTAAGTAAAAATTGTAAACTTCAATGAAGTAGTCAATGTTAATGCATTTAAAGATAAAGGACATTTGCGTATCCTTTAAAACAATTAACTGGGGGGTCGAGTAAGGTCAATAATGGGAGTAGAAATGACAATTGTTGACATGAGAAGGTTTTCACACAGAATTTCAAATGGTAATGTTGCTTGGATAGTTTAGTTGTATTTGGTAGAAATACTTCTCAACAAGGAGAGAATATCATAGATTCCTTAGTTATTACAGTTAATGTCCCAATAATTTGATCGGATTTCAATTTGTCCTTTAGCATAATACATGTCGAATCACTTCTTTAGCCAAAACATTGCTCTGCATTCAGGTGTTGAAAACTTAAAGTTTTGATTTCCGACTTTTCTCTATTAATATTAAGTTACTATCGTTGGCGAGTCATAATTCCCCATATCATAAGAATGATCATGTCATGGAGGTTACGACTAACTCAAAAAGTGTCCCTGGAAGTTATTACACTTCAAAGTTGCCACAATTCCCTCTACACAAGACACTTTTATAAGAAAATCCAAAATGTAATAAAAGTCAAAGTTCGGAGCAATTCTATCCGGAGAAGAATGGCTCTTTCTGAAATGTTAATATCCAATAAAATATTCCAATTCATTTCTGCATTAAAAGTTTCACAATGTACATGGTCACAGTGACTTTATGGGTATGTCTGGCAGGTTAGGAGTTTGATTTTCTCCTGTTAAATCCTGTTAAATTTTATCCAATTTAATCCATTTTTGGGAAAAGTTTTAACAGAAAAATATGGAAAAAATTTGATTCTTGTATAAAAAAAATATTTTTTTCCACAAATCACCACAATTTTACACTTTTTTTTTTATAAAAAACTCAAATCAATTTTGATCAAAAAGCCGTCGGTAATAAATTTCCAATATTTTGTTTCCATTAATCCTTTAAAGAAAAGTAGTTAATCCTTTTAAAAGCAGAGACTTTCAAAAAATTTTCAATTATTTTTATTTTATTATTTTATTAATTAATATTTATTTCAATTATACTTTTTTTATTTTTAAAAAATTCATTTAGTTTTCCTTAGTTTAGTTTTAATATTTTTTGTTAAAAATATTTTTAACTTATTTAAAATTTTTTTAATTAATTCCATTTGATATATTTCTTATTTTGAAACTAATTTTTTATTTTTAAAATTTATTTTAATTTTTTCTTTTAATTACCACTTTTTACTCACTTTTTATTCCCTTTTGTTAAACTATTTACACTTTTTTTATAAACTATTCCACTTTATTACCAAAATTTCACTTTTATTTTTATAAAAAAGCAAATACAATTGTATATTTTTTTAATAATTTATAAAAACCTTTTCTTATATAAAATTTTTTAATAAAAAAAATTTTACTTTTAATTCAAATATTCTAGTTTTTAACACTTGTTTATAAGTGAATGTGTTTGTTTATTTGTAAGAATATTTATTTTTTAATAGAATTAAAACAAAAAACAGAATTATATAGAATTTTACTCCACATTTATTGAAAGCGCGACAAACGTACGACATGACGTCGTTAACGAGACTGAAATTGAGAACTATGGCGAAAAAAAAAAGTGAAATACATTTCATTTTGGCCAACAAAACAACAACAAAAAATGCACAACAGACCCCAGCCAGCGACAAACAACAACAACAACAACAGACAACAAAACACTCTCATTGCATGTGCATAATTATTGTGATAATGTTGTAGTTGTTGTTGCTTTAGTACTCTACTCTGGGTGTGTACAATTTTTGTAAAATAAAGTGCAGACAACAAAGTATAGAACCAGAACAGAAAAAGCTGCAAGCAAGCAATAATAACAACAATATCTTCATCATCAAGCTTAAGTTGAATGGGGTATGGGTAGGTCGTGGTATGGGAGAGAGAGAGAGAGTGTTTCAATCAGCGAGAGTATTGTAAGTGCAGAGCAGACATGGAAAATTTAGTACTTTAGTAGATTTTTCGGTCCATGAACCATTACTTTATAGTATAGTCTAACGTCTAGTCTAAAGTCTAGTCTAAAGTCTAGTCTAAAGTCTAGTCTAAAGTCTAGTCTATAGTTTAGTCTAAAGTCTAGTCTAAAATCTAATCTAGTCTAGACTAGACTTTCTAGTTTAAAGTCTAGTCTAGTCTAGTCTAGTCTATAGTCTAGTCTATAGTCTAGTCTATAGTCTAGTCTATAGTCTAGTCTATAGTCTAGTCTATAGTCTAGTCTATAGTCTAGTCTATAGTCTAGTCTATAGTCTAGTCTATAGTCTAGTCTATAGTCTAGTCTATAGTCTAGTCTATAGTCTAGTCTATAGTCTAGTCTATAGTCTAGTCTATAGTCTAGTCTATAGTCTATAGTCTAGTCTATAGTCTAGTCTATAGTCTAGTCTATAGTCTAGTCTATAGTCTAGTCTATAGTCAAGTCTATAGTCTAAGTCTATAGTCTAGTCTATAGTCTAGTCTATAGTCTAGTCTAGTCTAGTATAGTCTAGTATATAGTCTAGTCTAGTCTATAGTCTAGTCTATAGTCAAGTCTATAGTCTAGTCTATAGTCTAGTCTATAGTCTAGTCTATAGTCTAGTCTATAGTCTAGTCTATAGTCTAGACTATAGTCTAGTCTATAGTCAAGTCTATACTCTAGTTTATAGTCTAGTCTATAGTCCAGTCTAGTCTAGTCTATAGTCTATAGTCTAGTCTATAGTCTAGTCTATAGTCTAGTCTATAGTCTAGTCTATAGTCTAGTCTATAGTCTAGTCTATAGTCTAGTCTATAGTCTAGTCTATAGTCTAGTCTATAGTCTAGTCTATAGTCTAGTCTATAGTCTAGTCTATAGTCTAGTCTATAGTCTAGTCTATAGTCTAGTCTATAGTCTAGTCTATAGTCTAGTCTATAGTCTAGTCTATAGTCTAGTCTATAGTCTAGTCTATAGTCTAGTATATAGTCTAGTCTATAGTCTAGTCTATAGTCTAGTCTAGTCTAGTCTAGTCTATAGTCTAGTCTATAGTCTAGTCTAGTCTATAGTCTAGTCTATAGTCTAGTCTATAGTCTAGTCTAGTCTAGTCTAGTCTATAGTCTAGTCTATAGTCTAGTCTATAGTCTAGTCTATAGTCTAGTCTAGTCTATTGTCTAGTCTATAGTCTAGTCTATAGTCTAGTCTATAGTCTAGTCTATAGTCTAATCTATAGTCTAGTCTATAGTCTAGTCTATAGTCTAGTCTATAGTCTAATCTATAGTCTAGTCTATACTCTAGTCTATAGTATATTCTATAGACTAGGCTATAAACTTTAGTTTATAGTGCAATCTATATTCAAATCTGTAGTATAGTCCAAAATTTCAGTTTTCCATACCTGGTGCGGAGTACACTACACCAACAGACATTGCAGACGAAACCAAAACATTCATACTTTCAAGCAAACTTGAAAATAAACATACAAATACACACATACTTACATACATACACTGCCATACACATTTTTAACAAACGAGACCGGGTTCTTATGCAAAAAAAAAACCGACAACAACAAACAACTTAACAAACACGAAATGAAACGAAGAAAAAAATTGAGAGTGGGGATAATACAAACAGACGTTATGTATGTAAATTGCAAAATAACAAAAAATAATGCAACAAAAACAACAACAACAAAACATTGGGGGTATATAAAAGAACAAAATGAAATGTAGAAAAGTCAATGTATTTTATAAAATAATATAGCAGCAGCAACAAAATAAAGGGAAAAAGTAGAAACAGCAGCAGCAACAGAAACGATAACAACAATAAAAGTAACAAAACATTGACAATACGACAGCAGCAGCGAAAGAGAAAAAACAAACAAACACACAAATGCCTGATTGCATGCATACATAAACTTGCAATGATGAAACAGTTTGTCAAATAGACAAAGTGTCGATATGACACACAATACTACTTACAGAACAGAGTAGAAGAGCGATTTACAAAAAAAGTGTATGATTTATATTTTTGAAAAGCAGTGTTACACAAACTGTGTTTGGTAGAAAAAAGGGAAGTTTTTAGAAAAACCGCGATGAAAAAACTAATTTTTACTAAGTATTTTTTTATTCGTATACGATTTTGTATTCGAATAAGAAATTTTGATTCGAACATTTTGTGAAAAATGTTTTTACGAATAAACTTTTTCGGATAAAATTTTTTTTATTCGAATAAAATTATTTAGATTTTGTGAAAAACGAATTTTTAATGAAAATGATTCTTTTGAAAATTTTTATTCGAATAAAAATATCGGATAAAATTTTTTATTCGAATAAAATTTTGTGAAAAAATTGGGTTATTCAGTTGAAATTTTTTTTCGCTTAAAATTATCCGCTGCAGAATATTTTTTCGAATAAAGTTTTTTATTCGAATCAAATCCTGCAAAAATCTCCATTCGAATAATTTTATATGAAGAAATATTTTATTCGAATAACATTAATTCCATAAAATTTATTTTTTTATTCTTATAAAAATTTCGGAAAATCTTTTTGTTCGCAAAAGTGTTTTCCTTTGTCATTGTTTTACTTTTGATAATATTTGCAAAAGTGTCTTGGCTAAATTTAAGCAAAGACACAAATCATTCATATTCGTTAATAAACAATAGAAGAGTTTGTGTCTTAACTAAACTAAATCAAAGAAAAAATAATCTAATATAAGCAACAACAACAACAAAGCACCTTTGTAAATAAAGAGTACATATTTTAAAGAGAGCATAAAACAACATGTCGCCTTTGTTGTTGTTATATTATTTGTTTACATTTCTTCTTGTTTCTTTAGTTAGTCAACAGCAGTCGGTGTATCAAATACGTGTGAAAATAGTGCAAATTAAAATAAAGTTTTAAGTGGTAAAAAGTGAACAAAATTTAAAAATTTTGGTGTTAAATTATTAAGAAAATCATAAAGAATATGTTGGATATGTTTTTAAGTTGGTGGCGTAGTTATTTTGGACAAAAAATGACTGTGAAAGAATTGATAAATGTGCAATGAAATCAGCTATCAAATGAGTTGCGCAGACTACGGAGTGGCACAAATGAACGCCGTTATGCGCCGTCGTGAAGATTTTTGTACCAAACGACGTTAAATATGTGTTTAATGGATATTAAGGAAGTTTTTAATGGAAATGAGGATAAAAAGTAACGACAGTTGTAAAATTTGTTAAATAAATAAAGAATTTATTATATTTTATTAAATATATATATATAATTACTGAATATAAACTATAAAAGCTGAGACATTAATTTAAACTTAAGGAAATTTGTATATTTATACCAAGTTTTACATCGTTTGCTGTAAATAAATTAATGTTTCAAGTAGCAGCCCGCCATTGGTTTTTAGCTTAAGTTTAGGGTGAGTAAAACCAACAATATTTAAACATTAATTTAGTATAAAAAAATCTCTAAGAAAGTCTCAGGAGAAACGATTTAAAGTTTATAGAAGTAAATTAAAGATTTTAATAGAAATTTTTAAATTTTTATGTTTCACTTCGAGTTCACGTTTTATTTTTATAAAGTTCCATTTCAGCTTCAATTCAGTTCTAGTACAGTTGTTATTTAATTCCAGTTCTGTTCTGTTACAGTTGTAGTTCAATTCTGGTTCTATTCTAGTTCTGTTCTAGTTCTGTTCTAGTTCTGTTCTAGTTCTGTTCTAGTTCTGTTCTAGTTCTGTTCTAGTTCTGTTCTAGTTTTGTTCTAGTTCTGTTCTAGTTCTGTTCTAGTTCTGTTCTAGTTCTGCTCTAGTTCTGTTCTAGTTCTGCTCTAGTTCTGTTCTAGTTCTGTTCTAGTTCTGTTCTAGTTCTGTTCTAGTTCTGTTCTAGTTCTGTTCTAGTTCTGTTCTAGTTCTGTTCTAGTTTTGTTCTAGTTCTGTTCTAGTTCTGTTCTAGTTCTGTTCTAGTTCTGTTCTAGTTCTGTTCTAGTTCTGTTCTAGTTCTGTTTTTGTTCTAGTTCTGTTTTTGTTCTTGTTCTGTTTCTAGTTCTTGTTCTGGTTATGTTCTAGTTCTGTTCTATAACTTAAACTTTTGGGACTCCCTGCTTTTCTGCTACCAATTTTACTTGTTTATCTTTAAATCATTGTATGCCTGGGTTTGGCCACAGATTCTTCTATTCTACAAACGGGGGAAAAAAGGCAAGTTTAAACATGCACTTTTGTGTTTTTCTGCTAATTTCTATTTTATTTTTTGTTCTATTCGTGTTCCTTGTTTTTCCTGCTTTCCTTTAAATATATATTCTTAATGGTGCGGCGTTGCTGTATTATTCCTGTTGTTAAGAGGAATGATGAACATTTGTTTAGTATGGATTTCTCTTATAGATTTTTTCCTCCATACATGACTTGTATTGCTGTTGTTTTTTAGTTTGAAATTTCAAGTTTAGGGTATGAGGTCAGTGTCGCAGTTTCAAGTTTTTCTTACAGCAACTGCTGCACAAAGCAGCAGAAAAAACATTAAAAATAAAATACAGAATTTGCACATATCTTTGCTGGCGAAAAAGGGGTTGTTTTGCATTGTTTAAAATAATTGTAAATGTGTTTTTTTGCAAATACATTTTTGTGTTTTTTTGGTAATATAACCTATTTATTTGTAGTAGGGGTAGGGTGCCACTACAAATATAGAAAGTTTTTATGCTGTTTAATCAGACTGAGTTGTCTGAGAAGTAAGGCAGGAAGACTTGTGTTGGTAATAATGGTATGATTTTAAGCCATTTGTTAAAAATTTGTTTTAATCTGGTTAAAGGGACTTACTGAAACTTTGTTTGTAAAACACCCCTTGTCTTTATAATTTACAAGTTTTTTTTTGTTAAATACTTTCGACGTACTTTTTTGCAGTTAGTTAGACACGGTTGTTATGTTAAAGTAATTTAGTTTATTATGTTGCTATTATAAACTAAAATATAATTTAGATAAATTAACTGATTGTTAGTTACTAAGTAATATTTAAAGAGGGGGAAAGTTTCTTTTCCAGGAAGTCTACTGAAAGTTCAACTGATTTTTTCTCAAGTTCTAGTTCAGTTCTAGTTAAGTTCTAGTTAAGTTCTAGTTTAGTTCTAGTTCAGTTCTAGTTCAGTTCTAGTTCAGTTCTAGTTCAGTTCTAGTTCAGTTCTAGTTCAGTTCTAGTTCAGTTCTAGTTCAGTTCTAGTTCAGTTCTAGTTCAGTTCTAGTTCAGTTCTAGTTCAGTTCTAGTTCAGTTCTAGTTCAGTTCTAGTTCAGTTCTAGTTCAGTTCTAGTTCAGTTCTAGTTCAGTTCTAGTTCAGTTCCAGTTCAGTTCTAGTTCAGTTCTAGTTCAGTTCTAGTTCAGTTCAGTTCTAGTTCTAGTTCAGTTCTAGTTCAGTTCTAGTTCAGTTCTAGTTCAGTTCTAGTTCAGTTCTAGTTCAGTTCTAGTTCAGTTCTAGTTCAGTTCTAGTTCAGTTCTAGTTCAGTTCTAGTTCAGTTCTAGTTCAGTTCTAGTTCAGTTCTAGTTCAGTTCTAGTTCAATTCTAGTTCAGTTCTAGTTCAGTTCTAGTTCAGTTCTAGTTCAGTTCTAGTTCAGTTCTAGTTCAGTTCTAGTTCAGTTCTAGTTCAGTTCTAGTTCAGTTCTAGTTCAGTTCTAGTTCAGTTCTAGTTCAGTTCTAGTTCAGTTCTAGTTCAGTTCTAGTTCTAGTTCAGTTCTAGTTCGGTTCTAGTTCAGTTCTAGTTCAGTTCTAGTTCAGTTGTAGTTCGGTTCTAGTTCAGTTCTAATTCAATTCCAGTTTAGTTCTAGTTACTTATTTTTCACTAAAAATTCAATTTTTCACAAAAAATCTTTATCTGATTAAGTTTTCTACAAAACCTTTTAAAAATGTTTATTTATCAAACCCTGACACGCTTTTGTCTTTACTACTCAACAATCTATATTTATTATTAATTTAAATATTTATCCTTTCCAATGTCTTTCGCCGTTTATAGACGTACACTTAACCTTAAAGAAAAAAAACTGAAAGACCTCTAAATCTTTAAGCCAGAGGGGAGTCATGAAGGTCCTTTGACATTAAATATAGTTCAACAAGGTTTAATTTATTTTTATTATTTTAATAAAAATACAAAACCAAACGCTAAAATACTAAAATAACCGGCCGGATTTTCGAACAAAATTTGCTAACATTAAAAGAGAGCGGGAGTTTACTCTCTTACTATCCGCAAAAATATTCTTTAAAGTCATTTACCTTGTCACATGCGCATGCTTAAGTGTCCTTGCCCTTGTACTGAGTATGTGTATGTGTTGCAAGGATTTGCATCATGTCTGCTGTAGAATGTTGTATTTAGACGACAGTCGGTTATCCTTGGCTTCTTATGTTCTACCTTGTACTTGCTACATCATGCACGTGTGTTCACACATTTTCAGTGTCGTCTGATGCAATGTCAATTTTTGTCTTTGAAAATGTTGTATTTTAAAATGTTTTCCCTCGTTTTGCTAGATTTTTTCGGTTTTAAGTACAAATATTTAATGTTTTTGTTTAAAGGCCGGTCTCTTTGAAAGGACATGGCTGGCGAATGATTATAGGGTTGCTGCTGAAGTTGATGATTGTTTTGTGGCAGAAGGTTGTTTTGGTTAATGGATTTTTTGTGCGTTTAAAAAGGATTCACTAAATGCGTGAAGTAGATTTTGGAGGTCTGTGGAGTGATTTTGAAAAAAAAAACTGAAGGTGCTTCAAGATATGAAGGTTTCTGAATAACAATGTGATAATCAATGCAACGAATTGTTTAAGGGCTTTTACAAGCATGTTCTAGTTCTGTTCTAGTTCTGTTCTAGTTCTGTTCTAGTTCTGTTCTAGTCTAGTTCTGTTCTAGTTCTGTTCTAGTTCTGTTCTAGTTCTGTTCTAGTTCTGTTCTAGTTCTGTTCTAGTTCTGTTCTAGTTCTGTTCTAGTTCTGTTCTAGTTCTGTTCTAGTTCTGTTCTAGTTCTGTTTTAGTTCTGTTCTAGTTCTGTTCTAGTTCTGTTCTAGTTCTGTTCTAGTTCTGTTCTAGTTCTGTTCTAGTTCTGTTCTAGTTCCGTTCCAGTTCTGTTCTAGTTCCGTTCCAATTCCGTTCCAGTTACGTTCTAGTTCTGTTCTAGTTCTGTTCTAGTTCTGTTCTAGTTCTGTTCTAGTTCTGTTCTAGTTCTGTTCTAGTTCTGTTCTAGTTCTGTTCTAGTTCTGTTCTAGTTCTGTTCTAGTTCTGTTCTAGTTCTGTTCTAGTTCTGTTCTAGTTCTGTTCTAGTTCTGTTCTAGTTCTGTTCTAGTTCTGTTCTAGTTCTGTTCTAGTTCTGTTCTAGTTCTGTTCTAGTTCTGTTCTAGTTCTGTTCTAGTTCTGTTCTAGTTCTGTTCTAGTTCTGTTCTAGTTCTGTTCTAGTTCTGTTCTAGTTCTGTTCTAGTTCCGTTCTAGTTCTGTTCTAGTTCTGTTCTAGTTATGTTCTAGTTCTGTTCTAGTTCTGTTCTAGTTCTGTTCTAGTTCTTATCTAGTTCTAGTTCTCTTCAAGTTATGTTCTAGTTCTTATCTAGTTCCAGTTCTCTTCAAGTTCTGTTCTAGTTCAGTTCTAGTTCTATTCTATAATTTCCTGCATTTTATTGTTCTTCCTCTATGCCCTGTTTATTGTCATTGTTATGACTAATCCTCTTTCACCTTTATAGGCACCTTTCATTGTGATGTGTCATTCCCTCTGTCCTTTGAGGAGCCTTTAATATGAATGAATCATCTAAAAATAATTTATAGGTTCAAATAATAATTTTAAAATTACACACACATACACTGTACTAATCCTTGTCCCTTTTGCAATAACTTTTGGCATGTTTTCATGAGTCATAAATTTCAAAACATAACAACACAATTTGTATCCTTAGAAATCCTTTGTGTTGTGACTTCTTACATTAAATACAGGAACAAAATGAACGCCCAACCATAAAACGCCTTAAATAGACACCAAGAAACCAGTAGCAATTGGTTTTTTGTGTGCAATAATCAGAAAACAAAAAAAAACAAAGTCAATAAAAAGGTCAAAATTCCCTAAAAATTGTTTATGAACAAACAGAGCATGTGGAAATATGTTTATGGGTGCTTTAACCTGTTTTAACACCCGACAAATTATTGACATGCACAGTTATTTAAAAGGATACTTTTGTTGCGGACATTATGACGATGACAGGATATTTTCAGTGGCAACAATAAAAACATTTTTATTAACTTGTTCACACACCCCCTCCTGGGTGCTATGGCCTTTGTTAGGTGTCTAGGAAAATATTTTGTTAGTCTTTTAAACAATGACCCATTTTTGCCATTTTAACAGGACAACAACAAACTGTCTGTATTAGTCAGTTTGTCAGTAAAGTTCGTTAGTTATTCCTTAAGAATATTAACCTCCTTTTTTTAACGTTCATTGTCCTTTTTTTCGGGAAAAAAAACCAAAAACCTTTATGCTCTGTTTTTCTTCTTTCTTATTAAAGTTCATTAACATTCATTATGACTTTTTTGATGAGAAATATTTTTGCATTTTTGTTTAGTATGTTTTCTTTATTGTCCTGAAGGATGTTCAAAAATTGCTCAGGGGCTGCTGCTTTGTTTATTTTTTGGATTCCTTATTTGTTCCCCTAAATTGCTGGTGGAAGTGCCATAAAAAATATTTTAAACGCACTAAGGGGATTTCTGGTCATTATTTGATTTGGGTTGTAGTAGTTCTCTCTAACATTTGTGTGAATTGAATTTTAATTAGTTTAAATAAGAGCTCTGGGAAAATCAATGATGAATAACAAATTGCTCAAGGTTCAAAGGTGTTTTTGGGGCGAAATGGAAATGGTTAAACAAATTAAAATGATTAGAAATTATTAAGAATTCAATAAAAATACCTAATTTAATAAGGAAGGTATTCAAATTATAATTTACAATATAATAAAATAGTTTGGGGAAACATTTTTCTTAGAAGAACTTTAAAAAGATGAAATTTTCCAGGCGTTAACTTTAAACGGTAAAATTTTTTATATAAAATTTTCATTCAATTTAAGATTTCCATACAAAAACTTTAAGTTTTTTATATTTCCTCTAAACTTTTCTATAAAAAAACTTTATCCGCATTTCTATAGAGAAACTTCATCCGGATAAACCTTTCCATAGAAAAACTTTATCCGCATAAACTTTTCTATAAAAAAACTTTATCCGGATAAACTTTTCTGTAGAAAAACTTTATCCGGATAATCTTTTCTATAGAAAAACTTTATCCTGATAAACTTTTTTATAGAAAAACTTTATCCGGATAAACTTTTCTATAGGAAAACTATATCCGGATTAACTTTTCTATAGAAAAACTTTATCCGGATAAACATTTCTATAGAAAATCTTTATCCGGATAAGCTTTTCTATAAAAAAAACTCTCTACGGACAAATTTTTCTGTAAGAAAACCCTATACAGATAAACTTATCTATAAGAAAACTCTCATCGTATAAAAGAATTCTGTCCGGATAAGCTTTTTATAGGAAAACTCCGTTCAGATATGCTTTTCTATAAGAAAACTCTATCCAGATAAACTTTTATACATATAAGAAAACTTTGTTCGGATAAAACTTCTCTATAAGAAAACTCTACCCGCATAAACTTTTCTTTAAATAAAACTTTATCCGGTTAATACGTTCTATATGAAAACTTTATCCACCTATATACCGCCTGAACTTTTCTATACGAATCCTTTGCACGAACGACGTTATTCTTAAACTCGATATCCCTTCTAGTAAATTTAAACAAATCATTAATTTTGAATTAATTTTATTAAATAAAATATTCGTTACAACATTCGTTTACAACTAAAGTATTTTTATCACAAAATATCAAGACTTTCCCCCGCTTACTCCTTGCATACTTCTTCCAAATCCTTGGCTATTAAACTCATAATACCAATCCTTAAGGGAAATTTACGATTACGGGGAATCTGTCTTAACGATGGCAAGAGACTCATGACAAAATAGTAATCATCGTCTTTAGCATTAAGATCGGTTTCCGTTTTTATTTGAGAACGTGAAGTGCTAGCCAGTGGTGTATCCGAAATTTCTTCTACGGACAAACGAGATCTTTTGTGGCAAGATGTGGAAACACTGGGTTCTTGAAACTCTCTAGCATTTGAGCTTTCATTGGACTTTTCAGGTGTAGTGTCTTGGATTTCTATGGCTGGGGGATTATTGTCTAATTCGAGATCTAAATCTGGTTCTTGTTTGGCTACAGTTTCATAGTTTAAGCTGGATTCATTATTAGGCTGTTGGCAGTCTTTGGAGGAGTCACAATTTGTCTGATAATTTATGGGTTCCAAGGTGGCTGGTGCTGGTGGAGCGTTATGTGTTGTATAGATGGCCACTGGTGTAGGATTATATATTTGTGGCATCTCTTCTGGTTGTGGCACTGAAACCTGCCATTGTTTGCTTAGCATTATAGGTTGAAATGGTAAAACATTTGTAGGGCTACTGGTATTATTTGAAATAGTTGAATTAGTTGGTGTGGTTATGGTTTGAGTGGTAGTAGGAGCTACTAGTGTAGTGCTAATGGGACTACATTGTGTTTGAACACCATGATTCTGATTATCGGTAACATCTAGCTCTGAATCGGAATCGGTAAATTCATTTTCCTTAAATTCATGTTCTTTACAGGACACCATATCGCGAATGAAATCCATATCGGAGAAAAAAACGCCATTTCGATTTAAAACCATAGCGTACTTCACGCTTTAAATCACGTCGATATTGATCGCGAAGATTTTCCCAAGTGCGACGTAGTCTATCAACTGAAATAGGAAAATAAAAGAATTTTTCTATATAAATTTTTAAAATGAACATTTATTTAAGTTACAACAGTCTGGCCACCTTGTTGTAATACAACTCTGTTTATTTTTCTATCTTCAATGTGATAATTTCGGACCTAGCTAACTAACTAACTACCAACTAACTAACTAACTAACTAACTAACTAACTAACTAACTAACTAACTAACTAACTAACTAACTAACTAACTAACTAACTAACTAACTAACTAACTAACCAACTAACTAACTAAACTAACTAACTAACTAACTACCTAACTAACTAACTACTAACTAACTAACTAACTAACTAACTAACTAACTAACTAACTAACTACTAACTAACTAACTAACTACTAACTAACTAACTAACTAACTAACTAACTAACTAACGAACTAACTAACTAACTACTAACTAACTAACTAACTAACTAACTAACTAACTAACTAACTAACTAACTACTACTAACTAACTAACTAACTAACTAACTAACTAACTAACTAACTAACTAACTAACTAACTACTAACTACTAACTAACTAACTAACTAACTAACTACTACTAACTAACTAACTAACTAACTACTAACTAACTAACTAACTAACTAACTAACTAACTAACTAACTAACTAACTACTAACTAACTAACTAACTAACTAACTAACTAACTAACTAACTAACTAACTAACTAACTAACTAACTAACTAACTAACTAACTAACTAACTAACTAACTAACTAACTAACTAACTAACTAACTAACTAACTAACTAACTAACTAACTAACTAACTAACTAACTAACTACTAACTAACTAACTAACTAACTAACTAACTAACTAACTAACTAACTAACTAACTAACTAACTAACTAACTAACTAACTAACTACTAACTAACTAACTAACTAACTAACTAACTAACTAACTAACTAACTAACTAACTAACTAACTAACTAACTAACTAACTAACTAACTAACTAACTAACTAACTAACTAACTAACTAACTAACTAACTAACTAACTAACTAACTAACTAACTAACTAACTAACTAACTACTAACTACTAACTAACTAACTAACTAACTACTAACTAACTAACTAACTAACTAACTAACTAACTAACTAACTAACTAACTACCTAATACTAACTAACGAACTAACTAACTAACTAACTAACTAACTAACTAACTACTAACTAACTTACTAACTAACTAACTAACTAACTAACTAACTAACTATACATAATTTCATTTCCAAATTAAATCAATTTTTCTAATAAATTTCAAAACTTTGACGTTTTTTCGACTTTTAACAATCTGGCCATCTTGTTTTAATACTATTTACAGCAACTCTGTTTCTTATTCTTTTCTTGCTCTTGCCTTTTTTTATTTTCTTCTTCCACTTACCCGATATGTCCAGCTGTTCGGAAATTTGATGCCAGGCCATTATTTTCTGTGGTCGATTGCGATTATAATTTTCTTGAGTTTTATTCCACAATATGGGATGCTGCTTCACTAGCATTATCAATTTTCGACGATACGTATTACGTTCCAAAGTAAAATTATTCATTTTCTATTTCTTTTTAATTTATTTTTTCTATTTTTACACAAATTCTTAAGAAAATAGATTTATTGCAAATTCTTTTTAGTTATGCGTCACTTTTTTCGTTACGAGGCCGTTGGTTCTTTAATACACACTACACAAAATAATGACAAACGATGTCTGGCCGACTAACTGTTAATGTATGAGCATACGCATAGAGTAAATGAGCCAACAAATGAGAAGTAATTTTAATATTATTTATATCACCTACATTTGTCTCTTTCTTTCTTATTATAAAGCCGGCAAAATCTATTTACGTTTGATTTCTGCTGTCTGTCTTTCGCTCTCTGTTTACAAAATAATTTGTATGTTTATATTCTCAGTTTGTGTATGTATCTCTTTGTTTTCGTTTTTGTCGTTATGTAGTTTTGTTGTTTTAGGTTTTTTCTTTCATCGTTGGCTGTTGTATGCATACAATAGCAACTGTACATACAAACATACAACGCCAGCTCTGTCGGTTGTTATTTGTTTTTGTATTTTTGCCGTTGAATACAACGTTCGTGTTTTTGCTGTTTATTTTTATACTTTTTTCTTCTTATCTCTAAATTTGGTTTGTATGCATACTGCTGCTGTTATATGGTTGTCTGGCAAAGAGTCAGTCTGTCAGATTGTTTCAGTATCAATTGACTGTGTTTGGCTGTTTGTGTGGCTGGCTACCTGGTATGTTATTGCTCAGACAAACATTTTTCTTATTCTTTATATTGTTGTTGCTGTCTATTTCTATACGTTTCATTTGTCTGCCAACTTGACAGTTTATAGAAATACTCAGAGTTGCCGGTATGTTTAATAAAGATAATCGTTAGATTTAAAAAATAAAATCAAATTATATTAAAAATATATTAAATAGAAATAAGAGAAAAAAGCTTATGTACATAACCAACAAATTTAAAATAAATTTATCCGTATATCCGGGTAACGCATATTGATAAAAAAATTGTCCGGATATAATTTTTTTCATAGAAAACCTTTTAAAAATTTATCCAGATAAAGTTTTTCTATAAAAAGTGTTATCCGGGTTAAGCTTTTATAGAAAACATTATCCGTATTTTTTTTGTCTATAGAAAACATTATCCTATAGAAAAAATTATAAGTATAAAGTTTTTCTATGGAAAACACTATCCGGATCTAGTTCTTGTTCTGGTTCTATTCTAGTTCTGCTCTAGTTCTGTTCTAGTTCTGTTCTAGTTCTGTTCTAGTTCTGTTCTAGTTCTGTTCTAGTTCTGTTCTAGTTCTGTTCTAGTTCTGTTCTAGTTCTGTTCTAGTTCTGTTCTAGTTCTGTTCTAGTTCTGTTCTAGTTCTGTTCTAGTTCTGTTCTAGTTCTGTTCTAGTTCTGTTCTAGTTCTGTTCTAGTTCTGTTCTAGTTCTGTTCTAGTTCTGTTCTAGTTCTGTTCTAGTTCTGTTCTAGTTCTGTTCTAGTTCTGTTCTAGTTCTGTTCTAGTTCTATTCTAGTTCTGTTCTAGTTCTGTTCTAGTTCTGTTCTGTTCTAGTTCTGTTCTAGTTCTGTTCTAGTTCTGTTCTAGTTCTGTTCTAGTTCTGTTCTAGTTCTGTTCTAGTTATGTTCTAGTTCTGTTCTAGTTCTGTTCTAGTTCTCTTCTAGTTCTATTCTAGTTCTGTTCTAGTTCTGTTCTAGTTCTGTTCTAGTTCTGTTCTAGTTCTGTTCCAGTTCTGTTCTAGTTCTGTTCTAGTTCTGTTCTAGTTCTGTTCTAGTTCTGTTCTAGTTCTGTTCTAGTTCTGTTCTAGTTCTGTTCTAGTTCTGTTCTAGTTCTGTTCTAGTTCAGTTCTAGTTCTTTTCTAGTTCTGTTCTAGTTCTGTTCTAGTTCAGTTCTAGTTCTTTTCTAGTTCAGTTCTAGTTTTGTTCTAGTTCTGTTCTAGTTCTGTTCTAGTTCTGATCTAGTTTTGTTCTTGTTCTGTTCTAGTTCTGTTATTTTAAGAAAAATTTATCCGGATAATTATCTGTTTGAAGTGTTTCCTTAAAAAAATATATCCGTTAGAAGTTATCTTGTAGAAAATTTTATCCATTATAGGATTTCGTGCGAAAAATGTATCCGTTTTAAATATTATTATACAAAATTTTAATCCTTTTTGAGTTTTTCTCTAGAATCCTTTTAAAGTTTCCTTATAAAAAATTCTCACTGGTTCATATTTCCTTACAAAATTTTTAATATTTCCCTACCTTCTACCCCTCCTTCTTAAAGCTAAATGTTACACATCTACAAAACACCATACACTTGCAGACAGAGTGGTTCATTAACCTTTCCCTATTGCTGGAGGCAAACAGAATCTAACTTACGTCATACTTCATACAAAAAACAACAACAACAGCAAAACAAAACATTTTAACAAGAAATTATGAGCAAAATATTCTCTAGCAAACAGCAGTAAAGGAATGAGCCCAAGAGCAAATGAGTGTGTGAGGTGAGTGATTGGGTGAATGAATGATGTGTAATCGAAGCAAAAGAAAAAAAAATTGGCAAAGTCCGAAGTAACAGCATGTTGTTTATGGCAGTTTTGGATGATTATTATATGTGCCACAAAATATTGTAGCTGATGTTTGCAATACATTTATCGTTATGGCTTTTACATATTTTTTGTGGCAAATGAGTTGCATTATGTTTGCTGGTTTTACGCTTCATTCAATAATTTTTATTATTAGTAAAAAAAAAATATTAATATTGCATGATGGTTGTGGCATTAACAATGTGTTGTTGTGGGAATTAAAAATACTCCCCAAGCAGACTTGACGCCGAATTTTTAAAAAGCAATGAGTACATGCAACATTGCAAGTATTGCTGCTCATACAACTGGGTAAGAGTTTTGTTTGAATAATAACTCTCAGTTTTGTTTGCCTGATGTTTGTGTATTGTAAAAAAAATTGTAGGACTGACTGCAATTGGAGCACAATTGCCTGAATGTACAAATGTTTATGCAAAAAAAAAAATAATATGTATGAATATGTGTAAATGTTGTAATACTTAATGAGTAGGTTGGTGCTCATTAAATATGTTGAATGGCGACATTTGTTGTTTCTTTCACGACCAGGTTTTCTGACATTTATGATAAACTATAACAAGGGTACATACTACAGGTTTTGACAGTAAAATCTTAAAGAATGGAGGAAAACGTTTTACGGATAAGCACTCTATTATCTTCACTATAGATCAGCCTATAGTCTTGACCATAGATCGGTCTATAGTCTTGACTATAGATCGGTCTATAGCTTTGACTATAGATCAGTCTATAGTCTTGACTATAGATCAGTCTGTAGTCTTGACTATAGATCAGTCTATAGTCTTGACTATAGATCAGTCTATAGTCTTAACAATAGATCAGTCTATGGTCTCGGCTATAGATCAGTCTATGGTCTCGGCTATAGATCAGTCTATGGTCTCGGCTATAGATCAGTCTTGACTATATATCAGTCTATAGTCTTGACTATAGATCAGTCTATAGTCTTAACTGTAGATCAGTCTATAGTCTTGACTATAGATCAGTCTATAGTTTTGACTATAGATCAGTAAATAGTCTTGACTATAGATCAGTCTATAGCCTTGACTATAGATCAGTCTATAGTCTTAACTGTAGATCAGTCTATAGTCTTGACTATAGATCAGTCTATAGTTGTGACTATAGATCAGTCTATAGTTGTGACTATAGATCAGTTTATAGTCTTGACTATAGATCAGTCTATAGTTTTGACTATAGATCAGTATATAGTCATGACTATGTACTCAGTCATGACTATAGATCACTCTATAGTCTTGACTACATATCAGTCTATAGTCTTGACTATAGATCAGTCTATAGTTATGACTATAGATCACTCTATAGTTAGTTAGTTAATAAGTTTGAAAGGAGGATGTATATACACCAATCCGAAGAAATACACCTAGGCTTCTATTGGGCCTGTTGTGCGCTCCTTAACCAGTGCCTCAGGTGGGAATCGAACCCACCACCTCCGGTCTACCAGACTAGAAAACTAACCACTACCCTACCGGAGGCCACTAAATCAGTCTATAGTATTGACTATGAATCAGTCTACAGTATTGACTATAGATCAGTCTCTAGCCTTGACTATAGATCAGTTTATAGTCTTGACTATAGATCAGTCTAAAGTCTTGACTGTAGGTCAGTCTATAGACTTGACTATAGATCTTAGATGAAGAATTATGATGAAAAAATTTTGAATTTTAATAAAAAATAGTATTTTTTAAAAATTTATTTTAAAGTGAAATATTTCATTTTTTTGTTCCTTTTTAAAGGTCTTTACTGTTGTTATTTTTATTTCCGACCAGACATTGTTTAATTTTAATTTCATTGTTTTGTTGTTGGTGTTTTATAAAGGTGGGGCAATTGCTTTTATTTGTATTATTTTTGTTGTTATAATCATAATAAGTTTTTTTTCTACTTTTCTTCCAACAACAAAAAGCCCTTATTAAATATTTATAACAATATGGCAACACTTTAAGCTAAAAATGCATACATGCTTTTTAAAAAGCATAAAGGAAGCAAAACAAAAACAAGTGAGTCAATGTTTTTACTCTTGTTTTTAGACTAAGTACTCTACTACCTCTACTCCTTGTTATTATTGTTCTTGTCGGTTTTCATTTATTTATGCAGCAACAACATGCAATGCAAAACAAATAACAAGAAAAGGGTTTTTAAAGGTATACAATAGAAGTAACGGTGGGGAAAGGTGAGCAAAACGTAAAAAAAAGAGAGTGAGTATGAAGAGATAGAGAGTTGTTTACATATGTGTAGGGATTTGTGTAAACATATAAACAATTAAAGATGTATGATGTAAACATGTATGTAAAAAACATAAAGTACAATAACCTTGACATGGCTACAGCTAAACAAATAGTAAAAGACGTGTGAGTGTGAAGTGTAGTCTAGAGTATGTAAATAAATAATAAAATAGGGAGTTTGTGTAAACAAACATAAACAATTTTGTATACAAAGTTGCCAGAGTGTTATTGTTTGTTGTTAAACTAAACAAAGTTGCGAAACTCACCTGCTTGTTACATATTTTTTTTTTTTTTGTATTTGCCAACAAACTCCCTTTTTTTGTTAGTGCTCTTTCAGTTCCTTTTAGTTTATATCCATTAAATAGGTTTAGGGACAACACCCAATTTCAAATGTCTGTTCTGTGTGGCTTTTGGGTGGTTTTCATGCTTTTTTGCCATTCTTTTGTTTAAGTCTATACAATTTTTTGTTTATATCTTTTTTTTGCATTTTATAATGCTTGACTGCATTTTGTTAAAAATATACAAAAAGCAAGAAGTTTTCGTTGTTGTATCCCTAAAACGGAAATGAAAATTCAAGTATGTTTTTTTTGTGAGTTCATACTTATTGTTTGCATTTGCAATGTTTTTTATTTAATTAAGTCAACTTCTGTTTTGTGGTGGTAATGACTCACTAACGCTTTTTTTTTTGTAAGTTTTAAATGAAAGTTATGAATTTTTGCTGCATGTTTGGCGTTTTGAACTTTCTTTGTTTTAAAAACAAAAACTGTCTAGGGTCTGCGAACGACATGAAACTCTAATGCATTAAAGAAGGAGTAATAAATCATTAATGTAAATGAATAAAATAAATTTTGTTAACATGCTAGTTGACAAGTGGTTTGAGCTGAACTGAGAAGTACTATTCTAGAATCGAAGTTATAATGAGCGAAATCAGAACTGATCCCGACTAGTTCATAAACAACTGAACTAGAAGCACAACTTGTCATTCTGGAACAGAACTAGAACAGAACTAGAACAGAACTAGAACAGAACTAGAACAGAACTAGAACAGAACTAGAACAGAACTAGAACAGAACTAGAACAGAACTAGAACAGAACTAGAACAGAACTAGAACAGAACTAGAACAGAACTAGAACAGAACTAGAACAGAACTAGAACAGAACTAGAACAGAACTAGAACAGAACTAGAACAAACTAGAACAGAACTAGAACAGAACTAGAACTAGAACAGAACTAGAACAGAACTAGGACAGAACTAGAACAGAACTAGAACAGATCTAGAACAGAACTAGAACAGAACTAGAACAGAACTAGAACAGAACTAGAACAGAACTAGAACAGAACTAGAACAAACTAGAACAGAACTAGAACAGAAATAGAACAGAACTAAAACAGAACTAAAACAGAACTAGAACAGAACTAGAACAGAACTAGAACAGAACTAGAACAGAACTAGAACAGAACTAGAACAGAACTAGAACAGAACTAGAACAGAACTAGAACACTAGAACAGAACTAGAACAAGTAGAACAGAAGTAGAACAGAACTAGAACAGAACTAGAACAGAACTAGAACAGAACTAGAACAGAACTAGAACAGAACTAGAACAGAACTAGAACAGAACTAGAACAGAACTAGAAACTAGAACAGAAGTAGAACAGAACTAGAACAGAACAAGAACGGAACTAGAACAGAACTAGAACAGAACTAGAACAGAACTAGAACAGAACTAGAACAGAACTAGAACAGAACTAGAACAGAACTTGAACAGAACTAGAACAGAACTAGAACAGAACTAGAACAGAACTAGAACAGAACTAGAACAGAACTAGAACAGAACTTGAACAGTACTAGAACAGAACTAGAACAGAACTAGAACAGAACTAGAACAGAACTGGAACAGAACTAGAACAGAACTAGAACAGAACTAGAACGGAACTAGAACAGAACTAGAACAGAACTAGAACAGAACTAGAACAGAAACTAGAACAGAACTAGAACAGAACTAGAACAGAACTAGAACAGACTAGAACAGAACTAGAACAGAACTAGAACAGAACTAGAACAGAACTAGAACAGAACTAGAACAGAACTAGAACAGAACTAGAACAGAACTAGAACAGAACTGGGACAGAATTAGAATATAACTAGAACTGAACTAGAACAGAACTAGAACAGAACTAGAAAAGAAATAGAACAGAACGAGAACATAACTAGAACAGTATGATCCAGAACTAATCAAAAATAGGCTAGACTCGTAAAAAGAAGGAATACTCCCAAATTCATTTGGCTTTTTTTTACAATTCTTTTTTGTTTCTTTCCTCAAACCTTTTCAAATTCCCCCCTCTCTTCATGACAGACTATTTTAAATAATTCTTCATTCTCTGATTCTTCAAACTAACATACAAAATATCTAAAATAAAGCAAGCAAAACTTCTCCACCCATAAGGCTAATAAACTATGGAAAAAAGTCAAGGCTAAGGTCTTTGCTATTCCTGTTTGCTAAAGTTGCTTATAATTCTAACATACAACATACTGCCTAACTGCGACATTGCACACGTTTCCAATGCTTCTGCATTGCATTAGTTACGGCAGTACATTGTATTAGAATATGGCATTTCTATGAACTGAATTGTAGAAAAATCTAAATGTTGTGTAAGTAGTATTCTAATGTTGCACGAGTATGCTTTTTGCATAATTCATGGTTGTGGTTTTTTTCTATTTTTTTTTTTTTTTTTTTGTAATGACAGAGAAAGAATTCTAGCATAAGGCAATAGATAGATAGTGAATGTTAGAATAGGAATAAGTGAATTAAAGAAAACATTATAGCAACTTATATGTGGTAATAGATATATAGTGGAACAAGTTTCGTTTTTGAAGTTTGATGGGGCAAACAATGAAAAGTGAATGGGATGTTAGAGTAAAGTGAAAAAAATACCATACATACTCATAAAAGTTAAAGAGAGATCGAGAATTAGGAAAGTGTAAATAGCAGATTATGTGATTTGAACGAGCTAAAGAGTTTTCTAAGCAGAACTCGGTCTTATATTAAACTAATTCCAGAACTGAACTGGAACTAATGCTGAAGTGATCTAAAAGTGAATCAGAATTAGAATAGAACTAGAACTGAACCAGAACTGAACTAGAACTGAACTAGAACTGAACTAGAACTGAACTAGAACTGAACTAGAACTGAACTAGAACTGAACTAGAGCTGAACTAGAACTGAACTAGTACTGAACTAGAACTGAACTAGAACTGAACTAGAACTGAACTAGAACTGAACTAGAACTGAACTAGAACTGAACTAGAACTGAACTAGAACTGAACTAGAACTGAACTAGAACTGAACTAGAACTGAACTAGAACTGAACTAGAACTGAACTAGAACTGAACTAGAACTGAACTAGAACTGAACTAGAACTGAACTAGAACTGAACTAGAACTGAACTAGAACTGAACTAGAACTGAACTAGAACTGAACTAGAACCTGAACTAGAAACTGAACTAGAACTGAACTAGAACTGAACTAGAACTGAACTAGAACTGAACTAGAACTGAACTAGAACTGAACTAGAACTGAACTAGAACTGAACTAGAACTGAACTAGAACTGAACTAGAACTGAACTAGAACTGAACTAGAAGAACTGAACTAGAACTGAACTAGAACTGAACTAGAACTGAACTAGAACTGAACTAGAACTGAACTAGAACTGAACTAGAACTGAACTAGAACTGAACTAGAACTGAACTAGAACTGAACTAGAACTCAACTAGAACTCAATTAGAACTCAACTAGAACTCAACTAGAACTGAACTAGAACTGAACTAGAACTGACTAGAACTGAACTAGAACTGAACTAGAACTGAACTAGAACTGACTAGAACTGAACTAGAACTGAACTAGAAACTGAACTAGAACTGAACTAGAACTGAACTAGAAACTGAACTAGAACTGAACTAGAACTGAACTAGAACCGAACTAGAACTGCAACTAGAACTCAACTAGAACTGAACTAGAACTGAACTAGAACTGAACTAGAACTGAAACTAGAACTGAACTAGAACTGAACTAGAACTAGAACTAGAACTAGACTACTGAACTGAATGAACTAGAACTGAACTAGAACTGAACTAGAACTGAACTAGAACTGAACTAGAACTGAACTAGAACTGAACTAGAACTGAACTAGAACTGAACTAGAACTGAACTAGAACTGAACTAGAACTGAACTAGAACTGAACTAGAACTGAACTAGAACTGAACTAGAACAGAACTAGAACTGAACTAGAACTAAACTAGAACTGAACTAGAACTGAACTAGAACTGAACTAGAACTGAACTAGAACTGAACTAGAACTGAACTAGAACTGAACTAGAACTGAACTAGAACTGAACTAGAACTGAACTAGAACTGAACTAGAACTGAACTAGAACTGAACTAGAACTGAACTAGAACTGAACTAGAACTGAACTAGAACTGAACTAGAACTGAACTAGAACTAAACTAGAACTGAACTAGAACTGAACTAGAACTGATCTAGAACTGAACTAGAACTGAACTAGAACTGAACTAGAACTGAACTAGAACTAGAACTAGAACTGAACTAGAACTGATCCAGAACTGAAGTTTAGTAAGACTTTCTCTTGAAAAAACAAACCTGTTCCTTATCTTCCTAAAATCTTAAATTAATTATGACTTTCAAACATAAAATTTATTTAAGGCTTATTTTGAAATAAAATTACGTCTGCTGCTATAACTACTATTCCAGCCAAAGGCAAAATCTTTGTTAATAAAATACAGGGTTGTATCTTTGCTTTCAACTCCTGCAATTAGTCTGGAGACGTATTGTCCTTCATTCCCTGCTAAAAATAGTAAATCTAAAACGCAATTATTGTTACTTGTGCTTAGTTGTAAGTCCGTCCCTTTTTTGTTTGCAACCCCCAAATAAAACTTAAAATACATTTTAAGCTTGATTATATATTTTTATCATTATTTTTACTTTCAGCCAAGTTCTTTTTCAATTTCAACTAAAAAAGAAAAAATTGCAAAAAAACCAAAAATAAATAAAACACAGGACTAAAATATCAAATATATCCTAAGGGTAGTAGAGAGAAAAAAGAAAATATTTCATTTAAAAAAATCAGTTGGTAAAATCTAAATAAGTTTTTTTTTCAGCTAAGAAGGAACTCAAACCATAGAAAAATTTTGCATGAAAATTATAAATAAAAATAATGTGATTCCTGGCAGACATACTTTATATCCTTTAGAATTTGGCACATACTCATATACTTGTGTATGTATGCGAATGTATTTATCCGGGTTCTATGCTCTGCCAGACACAACCCTTAACAAAAAAATATTGAAATTGGTCTATTTGAAAACACAATAAAACATATTGGGTTGTTTTGTTGAGTTTTCGTTAGCCAGGATTTATGTTTAAAACGGGAGTAGGAACATGTAAATTTTGTGGTTATGTTTGGCTTTTACTGTGGAATAAACTGGGGTTGTATAACTACGTCGTCTTTTAGCGAGAACAGAGGACACGTGTTTCCGTTACCCATAAGCAAGAATTTCATTGACACATTTTGCAAACATGCGTTTTTTTTTTCTATATTCTTAACTTTTTCCAACAAAAAAAACTCAAATCTATTTAAAATTGTTATTGTTTTGTTGATGCCTTTTACTGTTCAAACTATAAATTATTTTTAATGGTTTTTTTAATTTAAATTACAAAAAAAAATCTTCCAAATCCCCAAATCGGTTAAATATAGGAATATACTTAAGTATGAGTTCTGCTAAAGTGAGTGGCATGGGTAGGTCAACCACCAGACATTGAACCTGTAAATGAAGTTGTAGTAGTATGTAGTAGTTTTTTGTTGTTGTTATTGTATGACTGTTTCTCTTCCTATATGTATGCAATGAAACTTACAAACAAACATACTAGACATACTCATACTCTTTTTGCACATTTACAGACAATATACAAAATGTTGCGTGTGTTTGTTTGTGTTCCATGAATAGTACCGAATTCTCCTTATTTACAGACCTGAGAGCAAGTATAAATGCTGTAAAGAGCAAAAAGGTACGAGCTATGTGAGAACACGAGAATGATGGGTAAATGCCCTACATTAAGTAAGAATTATTGGGATAATTCAATTTAAACCCGATTTCACTAGGTCTAATCAAATCTACATCAATTCTAGTTTCGTTCAGAATTGCGCTTAGATCAGTTCTGGAGCATTCTATCTGAGTTTAGAAATAAGTCTGATACAGTTTAAGATCTGTTCTAATTCAGTTTCAAATCTCGAAATATTCTATTTCTGCTCTAAAGGCTTTCTAGATAAATTGTAACGTTCTACTAGTTCAGTTCTGAATAAGTTCTTGTTCTGTTTCTGATCCCTCTGAGTTCTTTTCTGGATCGATTCATGTTGTATTTCTGCTCTAATCTGAATTAGGTCCAGTTTCATTCTAACTTTGTTCCAATAATTGGGTTCTAGTTCAGTTATATATTAGTTCTAATTCAGTTCTAGTTTAGTTCTAGTACAGTTCTAGTACAGTTCAGCTCTAGTTCAGTCTAGTTCAGTTCTAGTTCAGTTCTAGTCAGTTCTAGTTCAGTTCTAGTTCAGTTCTAGTTCAGTTCTAGTTCAGTTCTAGTTCAGTTCTAGTTCAGTTCTAGTTCAGTTCTAGTTCAGTTCTAGTTCAGTTCTAGTTCAGTTCTAGTTCAGTTCTAGTTCAGTTCTAGTTCAGTTCTAGTTCAGTTCTAGTTCAGTTCTAGTTCAGTTCTAGTTCAGTTCTAGTTCAGTTCTAGTTCAGTTCTAGTTCAGTTCTAGTTCAGTTCTAGTTCAGTTCTAGTTCAGTTCTAGTTCAGTTCTAGTTCAGTTCTAGTTCAGTTCTAGTTCAAGTTCAGTTCTAGTTCAGTTCTAGTTCAGTTCTATTTCAGTTCTAGTTCAGTTCTAGTTCAGTTCTAGTTCAGTTCTAGTTCAGTTCTAGTTCAGTTCTAGTTCAGTTCTAGTTCAGTTCTAGTTCAGTTCTAGTTCAGTTCTAGTTCAGTTCTAGTTCAGCTCTAGTTCAGTTCTAGTTCAGTTCTAGTTCAGTTCTAGTTCAGTTCTAGTTCAGTTCTAGTTCAGTTCTAGTTCAGTTCTAGTTCAGTTCTAGTTCAGTTCTAGTTCAGTTTCTAGTTCAGTTCTAGTTCAGTTCTAGTTCAGTTCTAGTTCAGTTCTAGTTCAGTTCTAGTTCAGTTTCTAGTTCATTCTAGTTCAGTTCTAGTTCAGTTCTAGTTCAGTTCTAGTTCAGTTCTAGTTCAGTTCTAGTTCAGTTCTAGTTCAGTTCTAGTTCTGTTCTAGTTCTGTTCTGTTCTAGTTCTGTTCTAGTTCGTTCTAGTTCAGTTCTAGTTCAGTTCTAGTTCAGTTCTAGTTCAGTTCTAGTTCAGTTCAGTTCTAGTTCAGTTCAGTTCAGTTCTATTTCAGTTCTAGTTCAGTTCTAGTTCAGTTCTAGTTCAGTTCTAGTTCAGTTCTAGTTCAGTTCTAGTTCAGTTCTAGTTCAGTTCTAGTTCAGTTCTAGTTCAGTTCTAGTTCAGTTCTAGTTCAGTTCTAGTTCAGTTCTAGTTCAGTTCTAGTTCAGTTCTAGTTCAGTTCTAGTTCAGTTCTAGTTCAGTTCTAGTTCAGTTCTAGTTCTTCTAGTTCAGTTCTAGTTCAGTTCTAGTCAGTTCTAGTTCAGTTCTAGTTCAGTTCTAGTTCAGTTCTAGTTTAGTTCTAGTTCAGTTCTAGTTCAGTTCTGGAGTTCAGTTCTAGTTCAGTTCTAGTTCAGTTCTAATTCAGTTCTAGTTCATTTCTAGTTCAGTTCTAGTTCAGTTCTAGTTCGTTCTAGTTCAGTTCTAGTTCAGTTCTAGTTCGTTCTAGTTCAGTTCTAGTTCGTTCTAGTTCTAGTCTAGTTCTGTTTCTAGTTCGTTCTAGTTCTGTTCTAGTTCGTTCTAGTCAGTTCTAGTTCAGTTCTAGTTCGTCTAGTCAGTTCTAGTTCAGTTCTAGTTCAGTTCTAGTTCAGTTCTAGTTCGTTCTAGTTCAGTCTAGTCAGTTCTAGTTCAGTTCTAGTTCAGTTCTAGTTCAGTTCTAGTCAGTTCTGTTCAGTTCTAGTTCAGTTCTAGTTCAGTTCTAGTTCAGTTCTAGTTCAGTTCTAGTTCAGTTCTAGTTCAGTTCTAGTTCAGTTCTAGTTCAGTTCTAGTTTCAGTTCTAGCTCAGTTCTAGTTCAGTTCTAGTTCAGTTCTAGTTCTTCAGTTCAGTTTAGTTCAGTTCTAGTTCAGTTCTAGTTCAGTTCTAGTTCAGTTCTAGTTCAGTTCTAGTTCAGTTCTAGTTCAGTTCTAGTTCAGTTCTAGTTCAGTTCTAGTTCAGTTCTAGTTCAGTTCTAGTTCAGTTCTAGTTCAGTTCTAGTTCAGTTCTTGTTCAGTTCTAGTTCAGTTCTAGTTCAATTCTAATTATTGTAGTGATCTTTTTATTCCTCTAGTTACGGTCTATTTACTTTACTACATGTAATTGATTACATCTCTCTCAATGCAACTGCTTTTCTCTCCAATAAATTCTGCAAAGCGAGAGAAATGTTTTTTGTGAATGTTTTCATTTCGTAATTCCACAGAGTACTCGAATCTATGTAGGATGAATGCATTCCATTTGCAAAAAATAAACATACAAACACATACACCAATTCAACTACAAAAGTATGCATGTTACAGCTTGACTATGCATGCAGCCAGCAACGTATGCTATAGTAGTGTTCGTATAGCTGATGAAAAAAGAATGCCTGCTAGTAGAGTAGGGCAAAGGGAGTTACAATTTTTGGTAGCAATGACCTTCACCGCGTTGTTGAGCTTGAAAATGATTATTTCATATTATTTTTCTTTTTTCAGTTTTTTTTGTTGCTTTCTTGTTTGCTTGTATAACTTTGCTTTAGCAAATTCTAGATGATAATGATGTTCGTGTTGATGATAAAGTTGATAATAATGCTATTTTATAGGAATAAAAAAAGTTCAAGTTTTTGAAGTGCAGTGTTTTTTCTGATGTTAAAATAGAATTTTGTATGTGTAGCGCGTTTTTTGTGTATTTTTTCAAATGTTAGCGGAGTGGGGGTAAGAGTGAAATTTGTTATGTTATTTGTCTATGTATGTTTGTTTCTAAAGTCGTTTGCTTGGTTGCTAGATTTAATGCCCTTACCCTGGTTCCTTGAGTTGTGTTTTCTATATGTATTTTTTAATAGCAAACACCAACATTCGAAAGTAGAGAAATTAAATTGTTAGAAAGTCTGTCAATCCATAAGCCAAATAGACCTGATCCACATGATCCAGAACTGAAGTAAAAATTAACTAGAATTGAAATGGCATTGATTGAGAATTGAATTATAACTGAACTAGAACTGAACTAGAACTGAACTAGAACTGAACTAGAACTGAACTAGAACTGAACTAGAACTGAACTAGAACTGAACTAGAACTGAACTAGAACTGAACTAAACTGAACTAGAACTGAACTAGAACTGAACTAGAACTGAACTAGAACTGAACTAGAACTGAACTGGAACTGAACTAGAACTAGAACTGAACTAGAACTGAACTAGAACTGAACTAGAACTGAACTAGAACTGAACTAGAACTGAACTAGAACTGAACTAGAACTGAACTGGAACTGAACTAGAACTAGAACTGAACTAGAACTGAACTAGAACTGAACTAGAACTGAACTAGAACTGAACTAGAACTGAACTAGAACTGAACTAGAACTGAACTAGAACTGAACTAGAACTGAACTAGAACTGAACTAGAACTGAACTAGAACTGAACTAGAACTGAACTAGAACTGAACTAGAACTGAACTAGAACTGAACTAGAACTGAACTAGAACTGAACTAGAACTGAACTAGAACTGAACTAGAACTGAACTAGAACTGAACTAGAACTGAACTAGAAACTAGAACTGAACTAGAACTGAACTAGAACTGAACTAGAACTGAACTAGAACTGAACTAGAACTGAACTAGAACTGAACTAGAACTGAACTAGAACTGAACTAGAACTGAACTAGAACTGAACTAGAACTGAACTACTGAACTAGAACTGAACTAGAACTGAACTAGAACTGAACTAGAACTGAACTAGAACTGAACTAGAACTGAACTAGAACTGAACTAGAACTGAACTAGAACTGAACTAGAACTGAAGTAGAACTGAACTAGAACTGAACTAGAACTGAACTAGAACTGAACTAGAACTGAACTAGAACTGAACTAGAACTGAACTAGAACTGAACTAGAACTGAACTAGAACTGAACTAGAACTGAACTAGAACTGAACTAGAACTGAACTAGAACTGAACTAGAACTGAACTAGAACTGAACTAGAACTGAACTAGAACTGAACTAGAACTGAACTAGAACTGAACTAGAACTGAACTAGAACTGAACTAGAACTGAACTAGAACTGAACTAGAACTGAACTAGAACTGAACTAGAACTGAACTAGAACTGAACTAGAACTGAACTAGAACTGACTAGAACTGAACTAGAACTGAACTAGAACTGAACTAGAACTGAACTAGAACTGAACTAGAACTGAACTAGAACTGAACTAGAACTGAACTAGAACTGAACTAGAACTGAACTAGAACTGAACTAGAACAGAACTAGAACTGAACTAGAACTGAACTAGAACTGAACTAGAACTGAACTAGAACTAAACTAGAACTGAACTAGAACTGAAATATTCCCTCTTTGCATAAATCTCTTTTGAATTTGGCTCCATTTATCATTGAGTAGTTATCGCATTTGTTTTATTCTGTATTCCATTGAATTATTTTTTTCTGGTTTTCTTGTTGTTGCGCCATTGAAAATAGAGTTCATGACCACATACATAAACTTGACACTGCTACAACAAAATTGAAATGAAAAATCACACAACACACTGCAAAATAATACAAATGTTGCCTCACTCGCAATATTTGTCATGCAACACAGAAAAAACTGCTAAGCAAGAACTTCTAGAATTGTCGGGCTGAGGAGTTGCTGGACGAGAGGAGTAGTGTAAAGTATTTGAACAGCATAGAAATTTGTAGAAAGTTAAAGCAAGTTTTCCGGGGAGGGTGAGGCATACAGACAGCAATATACAACATTAGATTATTGGGGAAAAAGCATTATGTGGAATACGTGCAACAAAACTTCTATATGTAGGTACTTGCAGATAGAACAACACACTTTACATACAACGACGTTTTGTATTTGCTGCTGCTGTTTTAATGGTGTTTGGGGAGTGGGCTTAGAGAATTGCAGACATTTATGGTTTGAGTTAATAAAAGCAACGCCACAGTTTCAATGACCTGTTCTATGTTTTACTTTATACTATGGCCATGTTCTCCACTCTAACAACTGTGGCCCGACTGGATAGCACTACATGCCTCTACTACCTCATGATTTATGCACACATACATGCATATATTGGCAAAAAATATATTCCATAATATTCTATTTTTTATTATTGTTTTTATTTGTTCTATTCCTGCTTATTTGGTAAATGATGTTGCAGTAGAAGTTGTTGATGATAATGATGTTGATCATCATCATGAGTTTATGGTTTAAATATAATATTTCCCATTGGTATTTCCTTTGTTCTATAGGTTACTCTGCTTTTTCAAGTTCTCTATGTTTTTGTGTAACAAGAAAAATGAAAAGTGAGGTTGAGTTTTCCCTGTTCTACTGATACCATGTTGATGATGACGACGACGACAAAGACGACAACAACGACGATGATGTTGTGTGCCAGAACTGGCTTCTTTTGGTTTCTGGTTGCATCATTTGCGAAATTTGTAGATGATTGTTTCGTTTTTTTTTTTCTACTTTCCAAAACAAGTTTTCTCTAGAAGAGGAAAATGACTTTTGTTTTTAACATTTTCAATTGAATTTTTTCTTGATTCGGTTTTTTTTTCTTCTATTTTGCACTTTTCTTGTTCTAAATGTCTTGTGCTGGGAGAAATTGAAAATTCTGGGGAATCATTAGTGGAAAAAAGTTTTATTTTCTAAATGGTTGTATAGTAATAAAGCGAAACTTGGTGGTGGAAAGTTGATTAAAAAAAAGACAGATAAATTTAGTAGATGAAATTAGTAGAAAATTGTTGTTAAAGTACGATAAAAATCTGACTAATGAGTACATACTTGTAACTTCAAGTTTCTAATTTCTCATGTTTGAACATTGGTTACACAGATTTTGAAACTTTATGTTTATAGTTCAGTTCTAGTTCAGTTCTAGTTCAGTTCTAGTTCTAGTTCAGTTCTAGTTCAGTTCTAGTTCAGTTCTAGTTCATTTCTAGTTCAGTTCTAGTTCAGTTCTAGTTCTGTTCTAGTTCAGTTCTAGTTCAGTTCTAGTTCAGTTCTAGTTCAGTTCTAGTTCAGTTCTAGTTCAGTTCTAGTTCAGTTCTAGTTCAGTTCTAGTTCAGTTCTAGTTCAGTTCTAGTTCAGTTCTAGTTCAGTTCTAGTTCAGTTCTAGTTCAGTTCTAGTTCAGTTCTAGTTCAGTTCTAGTTCAGTTCTAGTTCAGTTCTAGTTCAGTTCTAGTTCAGTTCTAGTTCAGTTCTAGTTCAGTTCTAGTTCAGTTTAGTTCAGTTCTAGTTCAGTTCTAGTTCAGTTCTAGTTCAGTTCTAGTTCAGTTCTAGTTCAGTTCTAGTTCAGTTCTAGTTCAGTTCTAGTTCAGTTCTAGGTTCAGTTCTAGTTCAGTTCTAGTTCAGTTCTAGTTCAGTTCTAGTTCAGTTCTAGTTCAGTTCTAGTTCAGTTCTAGTTCTAGTTCTAGTTCAGTTCTAGTTCAGTTCTAGTTCAGTTCTAGTTCAGTTCTAGTTCAGTTCTAGTTCAGTTCTCGTTCAGTTCTAGTTCAGTTCTAGTTCAGTTCTAGTTCAGTTCTAGTTCAGTTCTAGTTCAGTTCAGTCAGTTCTAGTTCAGTTCTAGTTCAGTTCTAGTTCAGTTTTCTAGTTCAGTTCTAGTTCAGTTAGTTCAGTTCTAGTTCAGTTCTAGTTAGTGTTCAGTTTCGAGTTCAGTTCTAGTTCAAGTCATGTTCAGTTCTAGGTCCAGTTCTAGTTCAGTTCTAGTTCAGTTCTAGTTCAGTTCTAGTTCAGTCTAGGTTCCGTTCTAGTTCAAGTTCTAGTTCAGTTCTAGTTAACGTTCTAGTTCAGTTCTAGTCAGTTCTAGTTCAGTTCCTAGTGTCAGTTCTAGTTCAGTTCTTCTAGTTCAGTTTCTAGTTCACGTTCTAGTTCAGTTCTAGTTCAATTCTAGTTCAGTTCTAATTCAGTTCTAGTTCAGTTCTAGTTCGGTTCCGGTTCAGTTCTAGTTCAGTTTCTACTTCAGTTCTAGTTCAGTTCCGGTTCAGTGCTGGTTCCATTCTAGATCAGTTCTACTTCAAATTAAATTCAGTTCTTGTTCTGGTTCCGTTATCCCTCTTTTTCTTATTCATACTCTGTTTTATTATATTTAGTTTTCTACAATGAAAGTATAATTATTTTTGCTTTCAGTTTAAGAAATATTTTAGTGTTTTTCATTTAACTTTTAACAAATAAAAGAATATGACAAACTAGTTCTATTTATAAACATTTGTATAAGAAATTGTGTGCATTTTGATACGGCTCTTTACGCCGCTTTCCGGAGTTAACTCATATTTTAACGCTATGTAACTCTATTTACATTGGTTTTTCTGTATGTTAGCTTGTTATTATTACAACACATCATCGTTATGATAACTCTGCTGGATTTCTCCATTTCACTCTCACTACCAGCGAAATACTCTTTACATTTTTTTCGCCATCACAAAATACTCATGCAGGTTTTTAACTAGAATTTCATAGAAGAATATTTAATGCATGAGAATATTTTATCATTATGTGTGAATGTGTAGAGATGTGTGTGTGTGTGTGATTATATAATGTGTATGTGGATATGACACATGGTTGTGAAACCCTCCTACAACGGACAGATACTAGGCCTTATAGTCAGTCTGCCAACCAACGAAGCCCTCTTATAGTTTGTTATATAGTAGAGATTTTAATCCCTTTTTATGTGATTGAGAAAGGTTGCCAGATGGTTTACTAACTGAAATCAGACTTGCAGGAATGTAAAGTTTAACGCTGAAGTAGAAAGAAATACAGAGTCTGCCCAGATTTAAGGCTGCATATTCCTATGGTCAACGTTGCCAGTTTATTTGTGTCTATGCAAACATAATCTGGCTACACTTTTTGCAATTATTTACAATATTTACCAAGTCTCTGGCAAAAAAGCAAGGTACGGAGAGTCTAGGGGAGAGGGGGGAAAATGAAATAAATATTTTATCATGTTTATTTAGTTGGCGTTCGTCGACCTTGCAACTCGTTTATATTTTTCTACTATAGAAAATAAAATGTTTTATTGTTGCTGCTGCTACGACAGTCAATGTTGTTGCTGTTGTTATTTTATATAAATTCTTTCAATTTCAATGTTTTTCCTCAACCCACTAGATAAAACTGAGAAGGAGGTACAACAAAAAGAAAAAAGAAAGAATGACAGACGGGATTACTATGAGTAGAAAAAAAAGCCTATTGAAGGTATAAATATAAATTTACTCATACATTAAATACTTGTAAAAACTTCATACATTTATACATATACATATGTAAATGTATATGTATGCTGTTGTTCTATTATATAAAAAAAACTTAACATTGCAGTTACTTACTTTGTGTGTTTGACAATCGGTGTCAACAACTTCATAATTATGATGTTTTTATCTCTTAGCAAGAAAAAAAAGTTTCATTATTATTATCTTAATAGCCATAAATAATGTTGTTGCTATAGCTGTTGTTGCAGCTATTGTAAGTTGTCAAAGTCATGACTATTAACATTGATTAAAAATATGCGCTTGATTTGTTTTAAATAGGCTTGTATGTCTGTCTGTCGCATCATTCATTAATGCAACAAACATTATAGGAAAAAATCAAAGTTGAAAATCTATTAAATGATTGGCAATACTTCAATGTCGGAGTTGGCAATATAGTTGTTTGAGTCGCATTACTATAAGGTATATAAAAATACTAGAGCCTACTTTATCGAACTAACTCCTCAGGTGGAATGTTGTTCAGTGTAGTAATCTCGCAACTCAATAATTGATCCCTACCTGAGTGATTTAACCTTAAAGTTGAAAATCTATTAAATGATTGGCAATACTTCAATGTCGAAGTTGGCAATACAGTTTTATGAGTCGCATTACTATAACGTAAATAAATACTAGATCCTACTTAATCGAACTAACTCCTCAGATGGAATGTTGTTCAGTGTAGTCTCGCAACTCAACAATTGATCCCTACCTGAGTGATTTAACCTTCATACGGAAGCCAACCTTTGTTCGATCACCTCGATCTCGATACCGGAAAGAACAGTGTCCACCATATTCATATTGGTTTACCACTCACAATCATATGGAAGCCAAGCTTCGATCACTCATTCCATTCAGATTTCTCGAACAAAGAAGCCAAACAAAAATCGCTCTCCACTAACATCAATAGTTTTTCTAGTGAGAAACCATTATAAGTTAATTAATGGGATGATCATTAGTGTTGACAATCGTGGACTCAACCAGAACATGTGCCAACTAGTATATGACTCGAACACCGTAGACAAACAAACCATTGCTGAAAGTATACATCCAGAAGTCAGCCAGCTAACATTAACTCTAAACCAAGGTATAGCAGATATTCTTAATTCAGTAACCAACCAACTACGCCGTTCCAAGCAAGAACCGAAGCAAAGTAGTTATGACTTTCCCAATTACCGTTAACTACCTCAACACAAATGATTTGACCACGATTTACAACTCTCAATCAACATAAATGTATCAACCATTATTTATATCTCAAACATCAAATACGAATAGCTATCCCTCTTCCCTACCAATAAAGAGCACTATTTATAACTCTCAATCGAAGCAATTACTCAACCGATAACCACCCACCAAACACTTATACATGAATAGTTCTCGAACACCAAAGCCGAAAGGTCATCACTCTCCCCTGCCACTACAACGAGATCATTATAAAAAAGAACATTACTTATCTTTAACGCATCGATCAATACCTCTGCCATAATCCAAGGGAAGTCTAATATGGTCCACAACTATTGACTGTTACACTGACTGCTTGAACACTATCTCTATCACAATTGAAAGAAAATGAATTCCCGAGTGCAACCACAGACTTAATAAGAACGATATAAGAGAGTTAACGGTTTTAGTACAGATTTGATGCCGTACTTCGGAGATCAACTTGGTTGCTAAGCTCTAAAACTCCATTAGAAATGCGGAGAACATAATATTTCCGATAACAGCGGGGAATATCAAGCTTTAATTATACACAAAATCCGTAGGAGGAAGAATATGCTGGCTTCCTGGAACTCCAGACTTCTCTGAGGTTTAAGTAGAAACTTAATAGCACAAGGTATGTGAGAAATGAGCCATTGTAGGAATTGAGAATCCGTAATAGCACTAATGTTGATGCTAATCTTCTGAAATTAACATTTATTGGAAGGGCAGAGTTCTTGCTCTTTGTGAAATTTTCAAGTTGCAGTCTTTCTTTTACAATCTTATATGGACAGCTGTAACTGCGAGCGGAAGAATTAAGAACAGCTCTATGTGAAGTTTCTTAGTGTTAAAGACTTCTATTAATGTAAGAGATCTACCGACACCAGGACTTCTGGATTTCCAATTAGGAGAATGGTATTTTCTAAAGGTTTTGAGTAACACGGACATATAAATTCCAAGGAACTGGGTACTATATCTTGATGCGAACCTTCGGAGAGTCGCTATGATTTAGAATCAATGAGAGTTCTTGGTCTAAGAGGAAAGACGGAAACATTCAGGGGCAATAAGAATGGGAAAATGAAAGTTTTAAGTGGAAAAAGAGCTTAAAGAATTCTAAAAATTTCTAATGAAATTTTTTAACGAAATCGAACTCCACTTTATTTCTATGAAATTTCATTTGAACTCATTAATATTTTCCTCAAAGTTGACATTAGCAATATAATGACACCACTTTTCCATATCGTTAACAAATAATCTTTCATGGCAAATAGCATAAACCGAAAAAAACTGGAAACTAAAAATCATAAAATCAAAAAAACAAGAAGTCAATAGGCATGAGTTTTTCATTATTTATATTTATTTTACTTTGTCATATGTTGCAGTGTGGCACGACCAAAAAAAAACTTTATATGAAAAACAAAAACTTTTGCATTCATGCTTCAATTGTTGAGAATAGTACGAGCCGAGAATTGAAATAAAAAAACACTGACAATAGTTGAAATACTGACAGACACACCGCAGAGAAGAAAAAAAGCATAAATAAATGAAAAAGGGGGGAAATTGCATTTTGTATACAACAACATAATAAGTATTACTCCATAGAAATAGAAGTACAGGAAAATGTAAAAAACAAACACACTTACACACACTCATAAATAATGTAGGGAATTGGAAGGTGCCGACTGCGTAAAGAGCGCTATAACATCGCAGATTAGATGGAATAACTTTAAAACTTCCAAGGGAATGTTTTGTGTTTCTGAACTGTGCCACCTTAGACTCGATTTGGAATCCTTAAGAATGCATATATCTTCTCCAAAATATATCTAAATAAAGTCCACCAATTTCTTTCATTCGCATCGTGTGCCAAACCGGAGATCGTATGTTCGATTCCCACCAGAGTCACAGCTTAATGAGCTCAAACCAGGCCCAATGGTGTTTCTTTGCGACCTCCTTTCTATCTACCAGGAGAGTCGCAGCTAAAGGAGCTCAGAACAGGCCCAATGATGAATTTCTTCGCGTCCTCCTTTCTAACTAACTAAATATCGCATTCCAAAGATTCGGAAATACGGAGATATGTAAAGCGTGTAAGATATTTCCAAAGTTTGAATCTTCTTTATCGATTTCGAATTCGTATCTTTTCTAAAATGCCAAAGTTGAGGTATTTACCATCATCGTATTCCAAAAACTCGAAACCTTAGCTTTTGATATTTGTGAGACTCCCAAAAATAATTTCGGAATAACTTCCTACTAGAACCCAACTTACCTTAAACATCAAGTAGAGTGTATTTGCACATGAACATTGAAAATAAAAAAGAAACTCCAAATGGCAATGGCCCTGAAAACATTGCTTCAATAGCTCTCCATACATAATAACCCAACAACTGAAAAAAAAAAAAACACCATTCAACACATGCGAAACCGAACCGACAACAGCCATTGAGCTCAAACAGCAAAAACTTCAATCAACTCACAAAACAAACAAAAAACACCAAGTTTCATTTTATTCTTCACTAGAGGAGTGTACAGAACCTACTAAATAGTACAACGATAAAAGTAGATGCAATAGAGCAGAGACAACATTGAAAAAGCATGATTTTTCAACATAAATTCAGACAAATACACAACGATATACAAGAACACATCCAATTTTCATAGTCATATACCCTACCAATGCCATTGTCAATGCCAGGAGGTTGTTTGGTTGGTTCTTTAGAATTTCGTAATATTTTTGTGCAGACTTTACCACCACCGCCACCAGCAGCCCCATCAACTCCAACATCATCATCGGCTTCAACATTACAAGGTGAGTATGAGTTTTTGCAATATGTTTGGAGTACATTGCCTTCAATTTGGCTGCAGTTTTAGTGCTCTTGTGTGCATTTTCTTACTCCGGCTCTCTCTTCTCTATTCAGCATGGTGTTTTTTTTTTGCTCATTTTCTTATGCTCTTGAGGCCATTAGCCTCGGTATTCCGTCTATGAAATGCAATTTTCAATGTCTCCTATACCACCAAACTTATAGGTTTCATGTTTACTGGCTCCTCATTTGGGGCATGCGCTTTTCATAGAACTTCCCATTTTGCAGGGAAATTTTGAATGTTAATGTTAAGGCCATGTGTGTTTTTTATTTTTGCTTATTTTTTTTCGGTTCCAAGGGGGTTTTTGTATTGAAGTTGGTTAGGGGTACGTCAAGCAATGACCGCGAAGTTATGTTGTTAAGAAGAGTTTTCATGGGGGGTGGAGGAGGTTTATTAAATAGTTTTATTTGCACTTTTATTGCATTTTTTTGTACAACTATTTATGTGTTGGATTTTGTTTTTGGAGGATTATCTTGATGGTATTGTTATGCTTTTCATTTGTTTAATCCTGTCAAATGATGACCTCATTTTTAAACAAGTTAGCGTCTCACAAAGTCTGTCCTTTATTTTCGGTCGCCTAACGATCATGACCTCAAGTTGTTAGCGTCTGTTCCCTTAGTTGGGGCGGTTACCAAATCCCCCCTTTCCTCTGTCGTTTTTCTTTTCGTTATCGGTCCGGAACTGTGGTTTGGGGGACCTAGGTAATATAACCGTACCTCTCTAGCGTCTTCTGTTCCCTATGTTAAGGGCGAATGGAAGGTACGCCAGAATGCGTCTGACTCATATTAAGCGGCATCCTGGTCTGCGTCTGACTCCAGAGGAGCGGCTGTGTCCTTTTTCATACCTTTAGTAGAGGAATAAACTACCAACCGCCCTTTCATGGGATGTCAAATAATAAAGACTGCCCTATGTCCTTGGTCAAGGGTGCTAAAATCTCCAAGAGTAGAACTAGAACAGTGACTGCAATGAAACAGACAAGTACCCCGGGTCTGATAGTCGAACATGCTGCTGGGGTAAACAAACCGGACAAGTTTTTGACCTGATAGGACAGAGTAACCTCGAGCGGACTGATGATCGTTAAGTTAACTGTAAATGTTATTGAAAAACTCCGTACTTCTTCATTGGAATCGGAGTTTTCAAAGAGGAGAACGAATGCCATGATCTTACAGATCCCTAACTCCTAAGGTTGCTTGATTTAGTACCATTGAGAACGCAACGATCTTCTTGCAAGACAAGGAATCATTTAATGATCCCTAGAATAAGGATCCTTGATTAGCTTGATCAGAGAACTTTCAATGATCGTTAAGTTAACGAATACCACGATCTTAGAGATACCTTAAAAAACTCCTAAGGTTGCTTGATTTAGTATCATTGAGATTGCAACGATCTTGTTGTAAGACAAGAAATCATTTAATGATCCCTAGAATAAGGATTCTTGAATAGCGTGATCAGAGAACTTTCAATGATCGTTAAGTTAACGAATACCACGATCTTAGAGATACCTTAAAAAACTCCTAAGGTTGCTTGATTTAGTACCATTGAGATCGCAACGATCTTGTTGTAAGACAAGAAATCATTTAATGATCCCTAGAATAAGGATCCTTGAATAGCGTGATCAGAGAACTTTCAATGATCGTTAAGTTAACTGCAAATGTTATTGGACAACTCCGTAGTTCTTTATTGGAATCGGAGTTTTCAAAGATTAGAAAGAATACCATGATCTTACAGATTCCTAAAAAACTCCAAAGGTTGCATGATTTAGTACCATTGAGATCTCAATGATCTTCTTGTAAGACAAAAATTCATTAAGGAACCCTAGAATGAGTGAAGTTGAATTTCTTCCTTACCTCATCCATTCTAGGAAAAGCTAGTAAAGCTTTTCCTAGAATGTTCTTTTAAAACCCCAGCAAAGAAAGAAGCCAAAGAAGGGAAAACAATAAGTCCCAATAAGCAGGAGGATAAAAACAAGAAATTAAGGCGAAATTTGCTTTTAGACAGAAAACTTTTAACGTTCCTTACTTATTTAACATTGCGTTTGAAAAGTTTCTCCAACTCATACATTGAACAACATAAGGATATTTTAAGTTTTTCATATTTATTTCAAATTTGTTTTTTTTTTTTTGCTATTTGCAACAACCCTTCAAATTATGTCGCCTGTAACAAAAGTTTATAGTATGTTGTTGCTGTAGTTGTCGCTGTTTTTGTTGTTGTTATTATTATTGTCGTTATCGTTGTCGCCTGTTTTAATGTTTTTACGTAGACTACGTGCTTCAAAAAGCATGAGCAGATCAATGACCCGTATTTTGTAAATTCTGAGACAATTTTCAATCGATAAATGTGCAACGAGAGTATGTGTTTGAGTGTGTGTGTGTGTTTTACTTCCACACTGACTGTCTGCCAACCCTGCCACCGCCCTAGGCGTGGTAAAACAAAATTCACTTTAAACTTCATTCCACACCTCTCAATTTTTTGTACAAATGCTGCTGCATTTTGGTATTGCTGACATTGCAAATAATTGTAATGTCAGACTTTATAAGTATTTATATATATGTATATTTATGTGTCTGTGAGTTCCTTTAGTATATATTTTCGATTTGGGGTAAACTGCCAACAACGAGTGGTCGTATTTATAAAACGGAAATGAAAATCACCAAAGAAACGGAAAGGTAGTTGCAGGTTATCTTTTCTTCTTCTATTTTTTCCCTAGAAAATGTGTAAAATAGCGTATTATGAAAAAGTAGCAGGAAAAATACAAATTCCGGGAATGACAATTGTTTGTGAATGACAATAAAAGTGAACGAAAATTTAATGAAAGTTGAAATGATTACGAAACCACCACAGCAATTAGTTGTAGGATGTGAAAAATTGTGAAGGCAACATGTGGCTTTTGAGAAGAAAATTTTAATGATTTCAACTAAAATCGAGTCGTTTAATGAAAATATCCAAAACTAGTTTATAGACTAGACTATAGACTAGACTATAGACTAGACTATAGACTAGACTATAGACTAGACTATAGACTAGACTATAGACTAGACTATAGACTAGACTATAGACTAGACTATAGACTAGACTATAGACTAGCCTTTAGACTAGACTATAGACTAGACTATAGACTAGACTATAGACTAGACTAGACTATAGACTAGACTAAAGACTAGACTATAGACTAGACTATAGACTAGACTATAGACGGGACTATAGACTAGACTATAGACTAGACTATAGACTAGACTATAGACGAGACTATAGACTGGACTATAGACTAGACTATAGACTAGACTATAGACTAGACTATAGACTAGACTATAGACTAGATTATAGACTAGACTATAGACTTGACCATAGACTAGACTAGACTATAGACTAGACTATAGACTACACTATAGACTACACTATAGACTAGACTATAGGCTAGACTATAGACTAGAGTATAGATTACACTGTAGACCAGACTATAGACTAGACTATAGACTAGACTATATACTACACTATAGACTAAACTATAGACTACACTATAGACTAGACTATAGACTAGACTATAGACTAGACTATAGACTAGACTATAGACTAGACTATAGACTAGACTATAGACTAGACTATAGACTACACTATAGACTAGACTATAGACTATACTATAGACTAGACTATAGACTAGACTATAGACTGGACTATAGACTAGACTATAGACTAGACTATGGACTAGACTATAGACTATACTATAGACTAGACTATAGACTAGACTATAGACTGGACTATAGACTAGACTATAGACTAGACTATGGACTAGACTATAGACTAGACTATAGACTAGACTATAGACTAGACTATAGACTAGACTATAGACTAGACTATAGACTAGACTATAGACTATATACTAGACTATACTAGACTATACTAGACTATAGACTAGACTATAGACTAGACTATAGACTAGACTATAGACTAGACTATAGACTAGACTATAGACTAGACTATAGACTAGACTATAGACTAGACTATAGACTGGACTATAGACTAGACTATAGACTAGACTATGGACTAGACAATAGACTATACTATAGACTAGACTATAGACTAGACTATAGACTGGACTATAGACTAGACTATAGACTAGACTATGGACTAGACTATAGACTAGACTATAGACTAGACTATAGACTAGACTATGGACTAGACTATAGACTAGACTATAGACTAACTATAGACTAGACTATAGACTAGACTATAGACTAGACTATAGACTAGACTATAGACTAGACTATAGACTAGACTATAGACTAGACTATAGACTGACTATAGACTAGACTATAGACTAGACTATAGACTAGACTATAGACTAGACTATACTAGACTATAGACTATAGACTAGACTATAGACTAGACTACTAGACTAGACTATAGACTAGACTATAGACTACACTATAGACTAGACTATAGACTAGACTATAGACTAGACTATAGACTAGACTATAGACTAGACTATAGACTAGACTATAGACTAGACTATAGACTAGACTATAGACTAGACTATAGACTAGACTATAGACTAGACTATAGACTAGACTATAGACTAGACTATAGACTAGACTATAGACTAGACTATAGACTAGACTATAGACTAGACTATAGACTAGACTATAGACTAGACTATAGACTAGACTATAGACTAGACTAGACTATAGACTACACTATAGACTACACTATAGACTAGACTATAGACTAGACTATAGACTAGACTATAGACTAGACTATAGACTAGACTATAGATTAGACTATAGACTAGACTATAGGTTAGACTATAGGTTAGACTATAGACTAGACTATAGGTTAGACTATAGGTTAGACTATAGGTTAGACTATAGACTAGAATATAGACTAGACTATAGACTAGACTATAGTCTAGACTATAGATTAGACTACAGGGCTGACATTTTTCTGAATGTTTGGTTTTTATTCCATTATTTTTCTCTAAAAATTTTCACATCCTTTTCATTAATTAACTTTAATTTTTATACCAACTCTATTTAACATAAACTCATTCTAATATTTTCAAATAATCATTAATCTGTTTTCCAGAAATTTCTAATACCAGAATAATCAAATAAACATTATCTAATGCCGACAGAAATCACCATCATTATGATGTTGCTGTAATCTTAATAATGATGATGTTGATGATTTTTAATGATTTCCCTTTCTACCAATGTCTAGAGCAAGTATTTTACTCACTCTCAGTGGAGCAAACTGCTCCCAGAAATTATCGCTGTTGTTGTTGATGTTGTTTTTTTAGCTTTTACTCTATAACACTGCTGGCCTGGTTGGGGAATATATACAAATGTAATTCTGTCTTACGTGTATTGGTAAATGAGTTATGCCTGCATGTATTCGTATAAGCCCAAAAAAAACTTGCATGTATTGTATGTTGCAGCAATATTTTGTTAATATGAAAAATGTAAGTACAAAAAGACATACTGACGGATAGACAAACAGACAGACAGTAGGCAAAAGAGCCGGAGAAACACACAAACATATTTATGCATGAGTGCACGCAAAAGTTGTAGGTTTGTTTAATTGTTGTATGTTGTATAAGTGTTATACAACATAAAATATTACTCATACTCACACATGCTAACAGCAACAACATTTTTTCTGGTACAGTTTAACAAATGCTTTCATTTATGCTGAATATATGTACATTCAGGCATTTGTGTTAGAGATTTTAAATCTATGTGAGTGTGTGTGTGTACAAAAGCAATTGCTCCACTACCCCAAAGTGTTGCAAAACGATGAAAGTCAGTGTCACACAGCACACAACAACAGCATAATGAATGCGACATTTAACATAAAGCAAAAATAATGCAAAAAATGGCAAACAGAAAAAAACATGGATTTTATTTTGTAGTTAAAAAGTGGAAATGGAAATAAACAAAGACAACAATGTTGGCAAAGTTATTAAGACCAAGAAAAACAACAATAACAACAGAGTTTATTTAGTGGCCAATAATATTAAGGGCAATTTAGACTCTACTCTACAATAGACAATACATAGACTTTAGACTCAACTATACAGTAGACTATACATTGCACTACAGATTAGACTAGACTACAAATTAGACTATAGACTAGACTAGACTATAGACTAGACTATAGAGTTGACTATAGTGTAGACTATAGAGTTTACTATAGAGTCGACTATAGACTAGACTATAGATTAGACTATAGAGTAGAGTATAGACTAGACTATAGACTAGACTATATACAAGACTATAAACTAGACTATAGACTAAACTACGAAATAGACAATAGACTACATGCTAGACTACAGACTAGACTATAGATTAAACTATAGACTAGACTAGACTAGACTAGACTAGACTATAGACTAGACTATAGACTAGACTATAGACTAGACTATAGACTAGGACTATAGGACTAGACTATAGACTAGACTATAGACTAGACTATAGACTAGATAGACTAGACTATAGACTAGACTATAGACTAGACTATAGACTCGACTATAGACTAGACTATAGACTAGACTATAGACTAGACTATAGACTAGACTATAGACTAGACCTATAGACTAGACTATAGAACTAGACTATAGACTAGACTATAGACTAGACTATAGACTAGACTATAGACTAGACTATAACTAGACTATAGACTAGACTATAGACTAGACTAGACTAGACATAGACTAGACTATAGACTAGACTATAGACTAGACTATAGACTAGACTATAGACTAGACTATAGACTAGACTATAGACTAGACTATAGACTAGACTATAGACTAGACTATAGACTAGACTATAGACTAGACTATAGACTAGACTATAGACTAGACTATAGACTAGACTATAGACTAGACTATAGACTAGACTATAGACTAGACTATAGACTAGACTATAGACTAGACTATAGACTAGACTATAGACTAGACTATAGACTAGACTATAGACTAGACTATAGACTAGACTATAGACTAGACTATAGACTAGACTATAGACTAGACTATAGACTAGACTATACTAGACTATAGACTAGACTATAGACTAGACTATAGACTAGACTATAGACTAGACTATAGACTAGACTATAGACTAGACTATAGACTAGACTATAGACTAGACTATAGACTAGACTATAGACCAGACTATAGACTAGACTATAGACTAGACTATAGACCAGACTATAGACTAGACTATAGACTAGACTATAGACTAGACTATAGACTAGACTATAGACTATATAGACTAGACTATAAACTAGACTATAGACTAGACTATAGACTAGACTATAGACTAGACTATAGACTAGACTATTGACTAGACTATAGACTAGACTATAGACTAGACTGTAGACTAGACTGTAGACTAGACTGTAGACTAGACTGTAGACTATACTGTAGACTAGATTGTAGACTAGACTGTAAACTAGACTGTAGACTAGACTGTTGACTAGACTGTAGACTTTTGGCTGTTGATCCATTTGAACTTATAAATAAACTTATTATTAAGTAATATATTTATTAGTTGCCAAATTTTATTAACAACTTAACAAATTAGTTTATTTTGCCAAAAAAACATCTTGGCCAAAATAAATATTTTATTTATACATAAATTACCCAGATTTGTAACTTTTTAACATATTTTTATTATTATGTCTCTTTTTTTCGTTGTTGTGCAGTACCTAAACCCTTCTAAATACCTTTAGTCTGCTGAAAAGTTATGGCAAGACATTAATTTCTTATTATCCTTTCAACAATAAATAATCTTTAATTTCGGTAAAAAAAAGTTTATTTAGCATTTATTTCTTTTTTTTCGGGTTTTGTTTTATTTTTTGTCTTGTCTTCACTAGTAAAATAATAACGTTTCAGACAGTAAAGCGCCATATTTAAACTATTAAAAGCTTCGTTTGTCTGGAAATTGTTTAAAGAAAATATATAACGACACACTTACTCTACCTCTTAGCCCATAACTCCCAACAAACTCCCATTTAACTATTGCATCTTAATCTGTGTGTGTGTATGTTTTTTTTAAGGGTATAAAACTCACCGAAAAAGGAAGGGTGTTGTCTGGGAAACTCATACTCAATAACTGACCAAACACAACAAATATAAACACACACATAACTTTACTTTAACATATAGACTTACACACACACAAAGTTTAAATGCAAAAAGCAACAAAAAAGAGAGTGTTTAAGGAAATGCAGACACATGAAACTCTCACATACACACAAAACATTGCTAAGTATATGTTTTCGTGTAGGTAAAAATAATAATACAAGTTATGCAACCAAAATCACTAACGATAACGACAAGCAAAATATATCCTTGTGCCAAGAGATATCTTCTGAAATATAGTTCCTCCAATATTATTATTTGCCTTTCTCGCACGATCCTTTTCTTTCGTAATGAAACTTTAAAATTCTTAAAAATTAGTTAAACCTAGTGCAATGCGTTTGATTGTCAGTCGCTGGTCGCCTGCGGTTCAAATTTTAATCAAAGTAAAACTTTTGCAGTTTTGTTTTCTTTCTTTTCGTGTATTCTTATATTTTATTAAATAAGTATTGCAAATTCCAACTTTTTTCCAAAAACCGTAAAAAATATTTTAAAAGTAGAGAAAATCGTTGGCTTCTTATAGTTGTAAATAAGTGTAGGTGTGTTTGTTAGCTTTTTCTTTGAATAGGAATTATATGTATATATATAGAAACATAATAGAAGTTGTCATTTAAAGGATTTAAAGAATAATTAACAATATTTTAATAGGAAAACTAAGCCAACTGTTAATACCTTTAGGAAATCATAAAGCTTAGTCTACGTGATAAACTAGTCTATAGTATAGTCAAAAATCTAGTATATAGTCAAGTATACAGTGTAGTCTAAAGTCTAATCTATAGTCTAGTCTATAGTCTGGTCTAAAGTCTAGTCTATAGTCTAGTCTAAAGTCTAGTCTATAGTCTAGTCTATAGACTAGTCTATAGTCTAGTCTATAGTCTAGTCTATAGTCTAGTCTATAGTCTAGTCTATAGTCTAGTCTATAGTCTAGTCTATAGTCTAGTCTATAGTCTTGACTATAGTTTAGTCTATAGTGTAGTCTATAGTTTAGTCTACAGTTTAGTCTATAGTTTAGTCTATAATTTAGTCTATAATTAAGTCTATAGTTTAGTCTATAGTTTAGTCTATAGTTTAGTCTATAGTTTAGTCTATATTTTAGACTATAGTTTAGTCTACTCTTTAGTCTATATTTTAGACTATAGTTTAGTCTATAGTTTAGTCTATAGTTTAGGCTAAAGTTTAGTCTATAGTTTAGTCTATAGTTTAGTCTATAGTTTAGTCTATAGTTTAGCCTATAGTCTAGTCTATAGTCTAGTCTATAGTCTAGTCTATAGTCTAGTCTATAGTCTAGTCTATAGTCTAGTCTATAGTCTAGTCTATAGTCTTGTGAAATACTCCAACTGTTACACAGACATACTTTCTGCAAAAAAACACATTCTCTACAAATACTACTTTATTTTCAAATAGAGTTTTATAAAACAAACTCCAAAAACAATCATCATGAATGCAGGCATATCAAAAAGTGGTTGGTTGTTTGGATGGATATGTATGTGGATACATAGAAACCAAAGCGAAAGTCTGAAATTTTCTATATATAGTTAAAACACAGACATATTTATTACAAAATACCCATACAACAATAGCAAAATAAAACTGAAACCTTCTTTTTGGTTTGAAAATTTCATAGATACACATATTCGACTCATATACGAATGAAGGAAAGACGAGAGAGTATAAGCCGGGAACATTAAGTATTATGTAGGATAGAATGATTTAAAAAAAAGGGAGCTAGTATAACAAACTCCAAAAAGTGCAGTGAGAAAAAAAGTTCAATTACTTATCATTAAAAAAGGATATTTGGATAAGGTTAACTCTATAGTCTTGTCTATAGTCCAGAACAAAGCCTAGCCAGTAGTCTAGTCTATCATCTAGTCTATATCAATAAACAAAGGATATTTGGATAAAGTCAACTCTACAGTCTTGTCTATTGCCCAGTACAAAGTCTAGTCAGTAGTCTAGTCTATCATCAAGTCTGTAGTCCAGTCTAAACTCTAGTATATAGGCTAGTCTATAGAGTAGTTTATAGTCTAGTCCATAGTCTTTTCTATATTCTTGTCTATAATCTAGTTTACAGTCTAGTCTATAGTCAAATCTGTAATCCTGTTTATAGTCTAGTACATAGTTTATACTACATTCTAATATACATTCTAGTCTACATTCCAGTCTACAATCTTGTTTATAGTCTAGTTTATAGTCTAGTTTATAGTCTAATTTATAGTCTAGTCTATAGTTTAGTTTATAGTCTACCTTATAGTCTAGTTTACAGTCTAGTCTATAGTCAAATCTGTAATCCTGTTTATAGTCTAGTACATAGTTTATACTACACTCTAATCTACATTCTAGTCTACATTCCAGTCTACATTCTAGTCTACATTCCAGTCTACAATCTTGTTTATAGTCTAGTTTATAGTCTAATTTATAGTCTAGTCAATAGTTTAGTTTATAGTCTACCTTATAGTCTAGTTTATAGTCTAGTTTATAGTCTAGTTTATAGTCTAGTTTAGAGTCTAGTCTATAGTCTAGTCTATAGTCTAGTCTAAAGTCTAGTCTATAGTCTAGTCTATAGTCTAGTCTATAGTCTAGTCTAAAGTCTAGTCTATAGTCTAGTCTATAGTCTAGTCTATAGTCTAGTCTATAGTCTAGTCTATAGTCTAGTCTATAGTCTAGCCTATAGTCTAGTCTATAGTCTAGTCTACATTCTAGTCTACATTCTAGTCTACATTCCATTCTACAATCTTGTTTATAGTCTAGTTTATAGTCTAGTTTATAGCCTAGTTTATAGTCTAGTTTATAGTCTAGTGTATAGTCTAGTTTATAGTCTAGTTTATAGTCTAGTTTAGAGTCTAGTTTATAGTCTAGTTTATAGTCTAGTTTAGAGTCTAGTCTATAGTCTAGTCTATAGTCTAGTCTAAAGTCTAGTCTGTGGTCTAGTCTAAAGTCTAGTCTAAAGTCTAGTCTAAAGTCTAGTCTATAGTCTAGTCTATAGTCTAGTCTATAGTCTAGTCTATAGTCTAGTCTATAGTCTAGTCTATAGTCTAGTCTATAGTCTAGTCTATAGTCTAGTTTATAGTCTAGTTTATAGTCTAGTTTATAGTCTAGTTTATAGTCTAGTTTATAGTCTAGTTTATAGTCTAGTTTAGAGTCTAGTCTATAGTCTAGTCTATAGTCTAGTCTAAAGTCTAGTCTGTAGTCTAGTCTATAGTCTAGTCTATAGTCTAGTCTAAGTCTAGTCTATAGTCTAGTCTATAGTCTAGTCTATAGTCTAGTCTATAGTCTAGTCTATAGTCTAGTCTAAAGTCTAGTCTAAAGTCTAGTCTATAGTCTAGTCTATAGTCTAGTCTATAGTCTAGTCTATAGTCTAGTCTATAGTCTAGTCTATAGTCTAGTCTATAGTCTAGTCTATAATCTAGTCTATAGTCTAGTCTATAGTCTAGTCTATAGTCTAGTCTATAGTCTAGTCTATAGTCTAGTCTATAGTCTAGTCTATAGTCTAGTCTATAGTCTAGTCTATAGTCTAGTCTATAGTCTAGTCTATAGTCTAGTCTATAGTCTAGTCTATAGTCTAGTCTATAGTCTAGTCTATAGTCTAGTCTATAGTCTAGTCTATAGTCTAGTCTATAGTCTAGTCTATAGTCTAGTCTATAGTCTAGTCTATAGTCTAGTCTATAGTCTAGTCTATAGTCTAGTCTATAGTCTAGTCTATAGTCTAGTCTATAGTCTAGTCTATAGTCTAGTCTATAGTCTAGTCTATAGTCTAGTCTATAGTCTAGTCTATAGTCTAGTCTATAGTCTAGTCTATAGTCTAGTCTATAGTCTAGTCTATAGTCTAGTCTATAGTCTAGTCTATAGTCTAGTCTATAGTCTAGTCTATAGTCTAGTCTATAGTCTAGTCTATAGTCTAGTCTATAGTCTAGTCTATAGTCTAGTCTATAGTCTAGTATATAGTCTAGTCTATAGTCTAGTCTATAGTCTAGTCTATAGTCTAGTCTATAGTCTAGTCTATAGTCTAGTCTATAGTCTTGTCTATAGTCTAGTCTATAGTCTAGTCTATAGTCTAGTCTATAGTCTAGTCTATAGTCTAGTCTATAGTCTAGTCTATAGTCTAGTCTATAGTCTAGTCTATAGTCTAGTCTATAGTCTAGTCTATAGTCTAGTCTATAGTCTAGTCTATAGTCTAGTCTATAGTCTAGTCTATAGTCTAGTCTATAGTCTAGTCTATAGTCTAGTCTATAGTCTATAGTCTAGTCTATAGTCTAGTCTATAGTCTAGTCTATAGTCTAGTCTATAGTCTAGTCTATAGTCTAGTCTATAGTCTAGTCTATAGTCTAGTCTATAGTCTAGTCTATAGTCTAGTCTATAGTCTAGTCTATAGTCTAGTCTATAGTCTAGTCTATAGTCTAGTCTATAGTCTAGTCTATAGTCTAGTCTATAGTTTAGTCTATAGTCTAGTCTATAGTCTAGTCTATAGTCTAGTCTATAGTCTAGTCTATAGTCTAGTCTGCAATCTAGTCTATAGTCTAGTCTATAGGCTAGTTCAAAGCTTAGTTTATAGTCTATAGCCTTTATTATAGTCTACAGTCTAGGTTATAGTGTAGTCTATCGTCTTGTCTATAGTCTAGCTTATTGTATATTTTAGCCTGTACGCTAGCAAGTAGTCTAATCTAAAGTCTCATGTATGTAGTTTGTTCAAAAGTTCTTTCAGTGTTTTTCATTATAAAAAAGTCCATTTGCTCACAACTCCTTTTTGGTTGAGGTATGGGTTAAAATCCTAACTCCTGTCTGGCTCATTTGCGCAAATGCAGCAATTTTTTTTCATATTATTTTCAAACATTTTCAATTTTATATAACAATAGAGACTATTTACCATATTAAAATCACTAGATCATTTTGAACAGGGTGTAAACTTAATAAGCAATACAAACCAATTTCCTTGTTATATAAACCGTCTATATACTAGTAAATATTTACTGTTAATATATAGAAAAAATATTGTCACTTTTTTTGAGTAGGATGAAATAATTTCAGTTTTTATTTGGTTATAACAAAGATAAAAAGGGTGTGAATGGGTCAAACATTTGTTTGCAGTTTTTATGCAATTTAACAGAGCAGTACTTATGATTAAAACAATTTTTAGTATAAATGTGTAAATCTCTTTTTTTTTGGCTTAACTTTAATAAATGTGTGTTATTTTTTTTATTTTTTTTAAGGAATAAACTTTGTCAGGGTGTTATTGTCAGCCCTCAATTCTGCAACATCTGTGACTTAACAGGGAGATCTGCTGCAGACAAATAACAACCTGGTCTCTTGGTCAGTATTGCTATGAGATTTCGCTTTCGTTAATATTAAAATATTGTTTTGAATAAAACTTTATTAATAAAGACTTTTTAAAATACATTTATGAGAAGAAAATTTATAAAAATAATAAATAAATAAATTGATAAAATTAATTAAAAATTATTCAGACTTTTAATGAGAAAAAAGGAAGTAAAAGCAGGTAAGTTTCTTAGTGTAAAAAATACGAATAAAAATACATCATAAAATCTTGAAATTTATCTAAAATCCTTAATTTACCCTTGGAATTCGTTAAAAAATAATTCAGACGCTCTTTTAACCACACTTTTTAAGTCTACTTTAGGACTTTGCAACATATATGAGTCAATCTGTAATAAAAGCACAGGGTGCTTATATTTTATAGGCGCCATCTACTGCTAGGTAGCTTAACTAAATTACTACTACATGTCGGTTTCAGTCCTGACTTACCAACTAATATTTACCGTAGTCAAGACAAGAACCTCATATGTAAAGGAAATTCAAGAAAATTACAAGATAAAATCGTATTTTATGGGAAAATTGGTTCAAAATGTTTGTTTCGAAATTTTTATGAAATATATGACCTGGCTCAATTCTGAAACCATTTTCGGATTCAGTATAAATTGTAGTCTTAAATATCAAATTTTAGTTAACCTCGGCCTCAAGATCCCGAAATAATAGCACAAATTGTTCGAAATAAAAAATTTTCGGGAATTTTGATGAAATATAGGTCCCAGGTCCAATCTGAGTCCATTTTCGGATTCAGCGTGCGGATTTACCAGAAAAGTCAGTTTCCAGCCCGATTCGGCCAGTAGTTTACAAGTTTGAAGCAAACAAAAAAATTAATTTTAAATTTTGATATAGTTTAGGCTAGGTCCATCAATCATCAAAATTTCCAAAATATTTTTATTTTTGCTTCAAACTCGTAAACTACTGGCCGAAAGTGGCTGGAAACTCACCTTTCTGGTGAATCCGCACGCTGAATCCGAAAATGGACTCAGATTGGACCTGGGACCAATATTTCATCAAAATTCCCGGAAATTTTTTGTTTTTAACAATTTGTGGTATTATATGGGGGTCTTGAGGTCTAGGGCTGTAAAAATTTGACATTCACGATTAGTACCTATGATGAATCCGAAAATGAACATAGAGTGGACCTGAGACCAATATTTCATAAAAATTTCGCAAAAACAAATTCAGACCTAATTACCTGCGAAATTTCATTTTACATCATAATTTTACAAAATTTCCTCTACATACATATAAGGGTTCTTGTCTTGACTATTGAAAACATTTGGCAGCCAAGGCAACAACCTCTAAATTTAGAAAAATCATGATGAGAAATGAAATTTCGTGGGATATTTGGTTCAAAATTTTTGTTCCGAAATTTTTATGAAATATTGGACCTAGCTCAATTCTGAAACCATTTTTGGATTCAGTATAGATTTTAGTATTAAATATCAAATTTTAGTCAACCTAGGCCTCAAGATCCCGAAATAATAATACAAATTGTTAAAAATAAAAAATTTTCGGGAATTTTGATGAAATATAGGTCCCAGGTCCATTCTGAGTTCATTTTCGGATTCAGCGTGCGGATTCACCAGAAAGGTCAGTTTCCAGCCAGATTCGGCCAGTAGTTTACGAGTTTGAAGCAAACAAAAAAATAAATTTTAAATTTTGATATCGTTTAGGCTGGGTCCATCAATCATCAAAATTTTTTTTTTTTTGCTTCAAACTCGTAAACTACTGGTCGAAAGTGGCTGGAAACTCACCTTTCTGGTGAATTCGCACGCTGAATCCGAAAATGGACTCAGATTGGACCTGGGACCTATATTTCATCAAAATTCCCGAAATTTTTTTGTTTTAAGCAATTTGTTGTATTATATGGGGCTCTTGAGGTCTAGAGCTGTAAAAATTTGACATTCACGATTAGTACCTATGATGAATCCGAAAATGAACATAGAGTGGACCTGAGACCAATATTTCATAAAAATTTCGGAAAAACAAATTCAGACCTAATTACCCACGAAATTTCATTTTACATCATAATTTTACAAAATTTCCTCTACATATAAGGGTTCTTGTCTTGACTATTGAAAACATTTGGCAGCCAAGACAACAAGCTCTAAATTTAGAAAAATCAAGATGAGAAATGAAATTTCGTGGGATATTTGGTTCAAAATTTTTGTTCCGAAAGTTTTATGAAATATTGGACCTAGCTCAACTCTGAAACCATTTTCGGATTCAGTATAAATTGTAGTCTTAAATATCAAATTTTAGTCAACCTCGGCCTCAAGATCCCGAAATAATAGTACATATTGTTAAAAATAAAAAATTTTCGGGAATTTTGATGAAATATAGGTCCCAGGTCCATTCTGAGTTCATTTTCGGATTCAGCGTGCGGATTCACCAGAAAGGTGAGTTTCCAGCCAGATTCAGCCAGTAATTTACGAGTTTGAAGCAAACAAAAAAATAAATTTAAAATTTTGTTATAGTAAGGGTCCTCGGTCCACCTTTCATCAAAATTTCAAAATTTTTTTTTTTTTGCTTCAAACTCGTAAACTACTGGTCGAAAGTGGCTGGAAACTCACCTTTCTGGTGAATTCGCACGCTGAATCCGAAAATGGACTCAGATTGGACCTGGGACCAATATTTCATCAAAATTCCCGGAAATTTTTTGTTTTTAACAATTTGTGGTATTATATGGGGGTCTTGAGGTCTAGGGCTGTAAAAATTTGACATTCACTATTAGTACATATGATGAATCCGAAAATGAACATAGAGTGGACCTGAGACCAATATTTCATAAAAATTTCGGAAAAACTAAATCAGACCGATTTTCCCACGAAATTTCATTTTATATCATAATTTTACAAAATTTCCTCTACATGTAAGGGTTCTTGTCTTGACTATTGACAAATATTTGCCAGCCAAGACAAGAACCTCTAAATTTAGAAAAATCATGATGAGAAATGAAATTTCGTGGGATATTTGGTTCAAAATTTTTGTTCCGAAATTTTTATGAAATATTGGACCTAGCTCAATTCTGAAACCATTTTTGGATTCAGTATAGATTTTAGTATTAAATATCAAATTTTAGTCAACCTAGGCCTCAAGACCCCGAAATAATAATACAAATTGTTAAAAATAAAAAATTTTCGGGAATTTTGATGAAATATAGGTCCCAGGTCCATTCTGAGTTCATTTTCGGATTCAGCGTACGGATTCACCAGAAAGGTGAGTTTCCAGCCAGATTTGGCCAGTAGTTTACGAGTTTGAAGCAAACAAAAAATAAATTTTAAATTTTGATATCGTTTAGGCTGGGTCCATCAATCATCAAAAATTTTTTTTTTTTGCTTCAAACTCGTAAACTACTGGTCGAAAGTGGCTGGAAACTGACCTTTCTGGTGAATTCGCACGCTGAATCCGAAAATGGACTCAGATTGGACCTGGGACCAATATTTCATCAAAATTCCCGAAATTTTTTTGTTTTTAACAATTTGTGGTATTTAATGGGGGTCTTGAGGTCTAGGGCTGTAAAAATTTGACATTCACGATTAGTACCTATGATGAATCCGAAAATGAACATAGAGTGGACCTGAGACCAATATTTCATAAAAATTTCGGAAAAACTAAATCAGACCGATTTTCCCACGAAATTTCATTTTATATCATAATTTTACAAAATTTCCTCTACATGTAAGGGTTCTTGTCTTGACTATTGACAAACATTTGCCAGCCAAGACAAGAACTTCTAAATTTAGAAAAATCATGATGAGAAATGAAATTTCGTGGGATATTTGGTTCAAAATTTTTGTTCCGAAATTTTTATGAAATATTGGACCTAGCTCAATTCTGAAACCATTTTTGGATTCAGTATAGATTTTAGTATCAAATATCAAATTTTAGTCAACCTAGGCCTCAAGATCCCGAAATAATAATACAAATTGTTAAAAATAAAAAATTTTCGGGAATTTTGATGAAATATAGGTCCCAGGTCCATTCTGAGTTCATTTTCGGATTCAGCGTGCGGATTCACCAGTAAGGTCAGTTTCCAGCCAGATTCGGCCAGTAGTTTACGAGTTTGAAGCAAACAAAAAAATAAATTTTAAATTTTGATATCGTTTAGGCTGGGTCCATCAATCATCAAAATTTTTTTTTTTGCTTCAAACTCGTAAACTACTGGTCGAAAGTGGCTGGAAACTCACCTTTCTGGTGAATTCGCACGCTGAATCCGAAAATGGACTCAGATTGGACCTGGGACCTATATTTCATCAAAATTCCCGAAATTTTTTTGTTTTAAGCAATTTGTTGTATTATATGGGGGTCTTGAGGTCTAAAGCTGTAAAAATTTGACATTCACGATTAGTACCTATGATGAATCCGAAAATGAACATAGAGTGGACCTGAGACCAATATTTCATAAAAATTTCGGAAAAACAAATTCAGACCTAATTACCCACGAAATTTCATTTTACATCATAATTTTACAAAATTTCCTCTACATATAAGGGTTCTTGTCTTGACTATTGAAAACATTTGGCAGCCAAGACAACAAGCTCTAAATTTAGAAAAATCAAGATGAGAAATGAAATTTCGTGGGATATTTGGTTCAAAATTTTTGTTCCGAAAGTTTTATGAAATATTGGACCTAGCTCAACTCTGAAACCATTTTCGGATTCAGTATAAATTGTAGTCTTAAATATCAAATTTTAGTCAACCTCGGCCTCAAGATCCCGAAATAATAGTACATATTGTTAAAAATAAAAAATTTTCGGGAATTTTGATGAAATATAGGTCCCAGGTCCATTCTGAGTTCATTTTCGGATTCAGCGTGCGGATTCACCAGAAAGGTCAGTTTCCAGCCCGATTCGGCCAGTAGATCACGAGTTTGAAGCAAAAATAAAAAAAAATTTGAAATTTTGATGATTGATGGACCCAGCCTAAACTATATCAAAATTTCAAATTTATTTTTTTGTTTGCTTCAAACTCGTAAACTACTGGCCGAATCGGGCTGGAAACTCACCTCTCTAGTGAATCCCCACGCTGAATCCGAAAATGAACTCAGAATGGACCTGGGACCTATATTTCATCAAAATTCCCGAAAATTTTTTATTTTTAACAATTTGTATTATTATTTCGGGATCTTGAGGCCTAGGTTGACTAAAATTTGATATTTAATACTAAAATCTATACTGAATCCAAAAATGGTTTCAGAATTGAGCTAGGTCCAATATTTCATAAAAATGTCGGAACAAAAATTTTGAACCAAATATCCCACGAAATTTCATTTCTCATCATGATTTTTCTAAATTTAGAGGTTCTTGTCTTGGCTGGCAAATATTTTTCAATAGTCAAGACAAGAACCCTCACATGTAGAGGAAATTTTGTAAAATTATGATATAAAATGAAATTTCGTGGGAAAATCGGTCTGATTTAGTTTTTCCGAAATTTTTATGAAATATTGGTCTCAGGTACACTCTATGTTCATTTTCGGATTCATCATAGGTACTAATCGTGAATGTCAAATTTTTACAGCCCTAGACCTCAAGACCCCCATATAATACCACAAATTGTTAAAAACAAAAAATTTCCGGGAATTTTGATGAAATATTGGTCCCAGGTCCAATCTGAGTCCATTTTCGGATTCAGCGTGCGAATTCACCAGAAAGGTGAGTTTCCAGCCACTTTCGGCCAGTAGTTTACGAGTTTGAAGCAAAAATAAAAAAAAATTGGAAATTTTGATGATAGTTGGACCGAGGACCAATATTGTATCAAAATTTAAAATTTATTTTTTTTTTGCTTCAAACTCGTAAACTACTGGCCGAATCTGGCTGGAAACTGACCTTTCTGGTGAATCCGCACGCTGAATCCGAAAATGAACTCAGAATGGACCTGGGACCTATATTTAATCAAAATTCCCGAAAATTTTTTATTTTTAACAATTTGTATTATTATTTCGGGGTCTTGAGGCCTATTTTGACTAAAATTTGATATTTAATACTAAAATCTATACTGAATCCAAATATGGTTTCAGAATTGAGCTAGGTCCAATATTTCATAAAAATTTCGGAACAAAAATTTTGAACCAAATATCCCACGAAATTTCATTTCTCATCATGATTTTTCTAAATTTAGAGGTTCTTGTCTTGGCTGGCAAATATTTGTCAATAGTCAAGACAAGAACCCTTACATGTAGAGGAAATTTTGTAAAATTATGATATAAAATGAAATTTCGTGGGAAAATCGGTCTGATTTAGTTTTTCCGAAATTTTTATGAAATATTGGTCTCAGGTCCACTCTATGTTCATTTTCGGATTCATCATAGGTACTAATCGTGAATGTCAAATTTTTACAGCCCTAGACCTCAAGACCCCCATATAATACCACAAATTGTTAAAAACAAAAAAATTTCGGGAATTTTGATGAAATATTGGTCCCAGGTCCAATCTGAGTCCATTTTCGGATTCAGCGTGCGAATTCACCAGAAAGGTCAGTTTCCAGCCACTTTCGACCTGTAGTTTACGAGTTTGAAGCAAAAAAAAAAAAATTTTGATGATTGATGGACCCAGCCTAAACGATATCAAAATTTAAAATTTATTTTTTTGTTTGCTTCAAACTCGATTCGGCCAGTAGATCACGAGTTTGAAGCAAAAATAAAAAAAAATTTGAAATTTTGATGATTGATGGACCTAGCCTAAACTATATCAAAATTTCAAATTTATTTTTTTGTTTGCTTCAAACTCGTAAACTACTGGCCGAATCGGGCTGGAAACTCACCTCTCTAGTGAATCCCCACGCTGAATCCGAAAATGAACTCAGAATGGACCTGGGACCTATATTTCATCAAAATTCCCGAAAATTTTTTATTTTTAACAATTTGTATTATTATTTCGGGATCTTGAGGCCTAGGTTGACTAAAATTTGATATTTAATACTAAAATCTATACTGAATCCAAAAATGGTTTCAGAATTGAGCTAGGTCCAATATTTCATAAAAATGTCGGAACAAAAATTTTGAACCAAATATCCCACGAAATTTCATTTCTCATCATGATTTTTCTAAATTTAGAGGTTCTTGTCTTGGCTGGCAAATATTTTTCAATAGTCAAGACAAGAACCCTCACAGGTAGAGGAAATTTTGTAAAATTATGATATAAAATGAAATTTCGTGGGAAAATCGGTCTGATTTAGTTTTTCCGAAATTTTTATGAAATATTGGTCTCAGGTACACTCTATGTTCATTTTCGGATTCATCATAGGTACTAATCGTGAATGTCAAATTTTTACAGCCCTAGACCTCAAGACCCCCATATAATACCACAAATTGTTAAAAACAAAAAATTTCCGGGAATTTTGATGAAATATTGGTCCCAGGTCCAATCTGAGTCCATTTTCGGATTCAGCGTGCGAATTCACCAGAAAGGTGAGTTTCCAGCCACTTTCGGCCAGTAGTTTACGAGTTTGAAGCAAAAATAAAAAAAAATTGGAAATTTTGATGATAGTTGGACCGAGGACCAATATTGTATCAAAATTTAAAATTTATTTTTTTTTTGCTTCAAACTCGTAAACTACTGGCCGAATCTGGCTGGAAACTGACCTTTCTGGTGAATCCGCACGCTGAATCCGAAAATGAACTCAGAATGGACCTGGGACCTATATTTAATCAAAATTCCCGAAAATTTTTTATTTTTAACAATTTGTATTATTATTTCGGGGTCTTGAGGCCTATTTTGACTAAAATTTGATATTTAATACTAAAATCTATACTGAATCCAAATATGGTTTCAGAATTGAGCTAGGTCCAATATTTCATAAAAATTTCGGAACAAAAATTTTGAACCAAATATCCCACGAAATTTCATTTCTCATCATGATTTTTCTAAATTTAGAGGTTCTTGTCTTGGCTGGCAAATATTTGTCAATAGTCAAGACAAGAACCCTTACATGTAGAGGAAATTTTGTAAAATTATGATATAAAATGAAATTTCGTGGGAAAATCGGTCTGATTTAGTTTTTCCGAAATTTTTATGAAATATTGGTCTCAGGTCCACTCTATGTTCATTTTCGGATTCATCATAGGTACTAATCGTGAATGTCAAATTTTTACAGCCCTAGACCTCAAGACCCCCATATAATACCACAAATTGTTAAAAACAAAAAAATTTCGGGAATTTTGATGAAATATTGGTCCCAGGTCCAATCTGAGTCCATTTTCGGATTCAGCGTGCGAATTCACCAGAAAGGTCAGTTTCCAGCCACTTTCGACCTGTAGTTTACGAGTTTGAAGCAAAAAAAAAAAAATTTTGATGATTGATGGACCCAGCCTAAACGATATCAAAATTTAAAATTTATTTTTTTGTTTGCTTCAAACTCGTAAACTACTGGCCAAATCTGGCTGGAAACTCACCTTTCTGGTGAATCCGCACGCTGAATCCGAAAATGAACTCAGAATGGACCTGGGACCTATATTTCATCAAAATTCCCGAAAATTTTTTATTTTGTACAATTTGTACTATTATTTCGGGATCTTGAGGCCGAGGTTGACTAAAATTTGATATTTAATACTAAAATCTATACTGAATCCGAAAATGGTTTCAGAATTGAGCTAGGTCCAATATTTCATAAAAATTTCGGAACAAAAATTTTGAATCAAATATCCCACGAAATTTCATTTCTCATCATGATTTTTCTAAATTTAGAGGTTCTTGTCTTGGCTGGCAAATATTTGTCAATAGTCAAGACAAGAACCCTTATATGTAGAGGAAATTTTGTAAAATTATGATATAAAATGAAATTTCGTGGGAAAATCGGTCTGATTTAGTTTTTCCGAAATTTTTATGAAATATTGGTCTCAGGTCCACTCTATGTTCATTTTCGGATTCATCATAGGTACTAATCGTGAATGTGAAATTTTTACAGCCCTAGACCTCAAGACCCCCATATAATACCACAAATTGTTAAAAACAAAATATTTCCCGGAATTTTGATGAAATATTGGTCCCAGGTCCAATCTGAGTCCATTTTCGGATTCAGCGTGCGAATTCACCAGAAAGGTGAGTTTCCAGCCACTTTCGGCCAGTAGTTTACGAGTTTGAAGCAAAAATAAAAAAAATTTTGAAATTTTGATGATAGTTGGACCGAGGACCAATACTGCATCAAAATTTAAAATTTATTTTTTTGCTTGCTTCAAACTCGTAAACTACTGGCTGAATCGGGCTGGAAACTCACCTTTCTGGTGAATCCGCACGCTGAATCCGAAAATGAACTCAGAATGGACCTGGGACCTATATTTCATCAAAATTCCCGAAAATTTTTTATTTTTAACAATTTGTATTATTATTTCGGGATCTTGAGGCCTAGGTTGACTAAAATTTGATATTTAATACTAAAATCTATACTGAATCCAAATATGGTTTCAGAATTGAGCTAGGTCCAATATTTCATAAAAATTTCAGAACAAAAATTTTGAACCAAATATCCCACGAAATTTCATTTCTCATCATGATTTTTCTAAATTTAGAGGTTCTTGTCTTGGCTGGCAAATATTTGTCAATAGTCAAGACAAGAACCCTCACATGCAGAGGAAATTTTGTAAAATTATGATATAAAATGAAATTTCGTGGGAAAATCGGTCTGATTTAGTTTTTCCGAAATTTTTATGAAATATTGGTCTCAGGTCCACTCGACGTTCATTTTCGGATTCATCATATGTACTAATCGTGAATGTCAAATTTTTACAGCCCTAGACCTCAAGACCCCCATATAATACCACAAATTGTTAAAAACAAAAAATTTCCCGGAATTTTGATGAAATATTGGTCCCAGGTCCAATCTGAGTCCATTTTCGGATTCAGCGTGCGAATTCACCAGAAAGGTGAGTTTCCAGCCACTTTCGACCAGTAGTTTACGAGTTTGAAGCAAAAATAAAAAAAATTTTGAAATTTTGATGATAGTTGGACCGAGGACCAATACTGCATCAAAATTTAAAATTTATTTTTTTGCTTGCTTCAAACTCGTAAACTACTGGCTGAATCGGGCTGGAAACTCACCTTTCTGGTGAATCCGCACGCTGAATCCGAAAATGAACTCAGAATGGACCTGGGACCTATATTTCATCAAAATTCCCGAAAATTTTTTATTTTTAACAATTTGTATTATTATTTCGGGATCTTGAATGCTAGGTTGACTAAAATTTGATATTTAATACTAAAATCTATACTGAATCCGAAAATGGTTTCAGAATTGAGCTAGGTCCAATACTTCATAAAAATTTCGGAACAAAAATTTTGAACCAAATATCCCACGAAATTTAATTTCTCATCATGATTTTTCTAAATTTAGAGGTTGTTGCCTTGGCTGCCAAATGTTTTCAATAGTCTAGACAAGAACCCTTACATGTAGAGGAAATTTTGTAAAATTATGATATAAAATGAAATTTCGTGGGAAAATCGGTCTGATTTAGTTTTTCCGAAATTTTTATGAAATATTGGTCTCAGGTCCACTTTATGTTCATTTTCGGATTCATCATAGGTACTAATCGTGAATGTCAAATTTTTACAGCCCTAGACCTCAAGACCCCCATATAATACCACAAATTGTTAAAAACAAAATATTTCCCGGAATTTTGATGAAATATTGGTCCCAGGTCCAATCTGAGTCCATTTTCGGATTCAGCGTGCGAATTCACCAGAAAGGTGAGTTTCCAGCCACTTTCGACCAGTAGTTTACGAGTTTGAAGCAAAAAAAAAAAAATTTTGAAATTTTGATGAAAGGTGGACCTAGGACCCTTACTATAACAAAATTTCAAATTTATTTTTTTGTTTGCTTCAAACTCGTAAACTACTGGCTGAATCGGGCTGGAAACTCACCTTTCTGGTGAATCCGCACGCTGAATCCGAAAATGAACTCAGAATGGACCTGGGACCTATATTTCATCAAAATTCCCGAAAATTTTTTATTTTTAACAATTTGTATTATTATTTCGGGATCTTGAGGCCTATTTTGACTAAAATTTGATATTTAATACTAAAATCTATACTGAATCCAAAAATGGTTTCAGAATTGAGCTAGGTCCAATATTTCATAAAAATTTCGGAACAAACATTTTGAACCAAATATCCCACGAAATTTCATTTCTCATCATGATTTTTCTAAATTTAGAGGTTCTTGTCTTGGCTACAAAATGTTGACAATAGTCAAGACAAGAACCCTTACATGTAGAGGAAATTTTGCAAAATTATGTTATAAAATGAAATTTCGTGGGTAATTAGGTCTGAATTACGTGATCGAAAGTTTCTAAAAACTGACCTTTTTGGTAACCAATGAAGCTTAGAAACCTGTTTAAGCCTAACATAACCTTTCAACTTACCTCTGAATGTTCATTTTCTGTAGGAATCAAACTCTTTGTTTTCTGATATTTAATAAAATTATTCAATAATTTTGCTTTATTTAATATTTAAACTTAATACTAATACATTTGTAATTAATATTAACAATAACATTATATTTATAGTTTTATTTAATTAATTAAAATAAAATCCTAGTAAATAATAAAAAAAATACATAAAAATTCTTATCTTAAATATATAAATTTTAATAACATTTTAAGGTTTTATATTATATTAAGGGTTTTATATTAAAGATAAATTTAATTATTTAATTATAATAAGTTATAAACTAATTTTATATATAAAATATTACACATGTTCGGTTTTTTTGATTTATTGTTTGTTTTTGTTTTTATTTCTTATAAAAATCTAACAATTTTATTAAAATTTTTAATAAAAGTTTTTTTATTAAGATTGATATTCTAAATACTAATAATAAATAAGATCTGTTTTTGTGCTTTGCTTAACTTTTTTTAAACATTTACTAATAATTATACAATTGTTTATAATAAAAGGCGGTATTTAACAAATGTTTAAAGAGTTAACAAGGATTTATAAAAGAAAAATGTTTTTAAAACTTTTGCATAAAAGGATTTCAGCATTTTCTGCTAGATTTTGCATTTAGTTGCAACAAATTGCATTTATTTGCAACAATTTGCATTTAGTTGCAACAATTTGTATTTAGTTGCAATAATTTGCATTTAGTTGCAACAATTTGTATTTAGTTGCAACAATTTGCATTTAGTTGCAACAATTTGCAAAAAGTTGCATTTAGTTGCAAAACTTTTTTAACATTTTTTTAGCTCATTTGCCTGCAGAAAATGTTTCCAACTAGAAATTTTCATAGTTGCAACATTTTGCATTTAGTTGCAAAAGTTTGCATTCAGTTGCAACATTTCTTTAGCATTTTGACCTCATTTGCATGCAGTAAATGTTGCCAACTAGTAATTTTCTTAGTTGCAGTTTCGTATGTTGCTCTCTGTTAACTTTAAACATTTGTTTCTTTAAATAAAGCCTTGAATTTTTAAAGTATCCTTTCTTTTACAAAATATTGCGATAATTTATAAAAAAAATCAAATATTTTTTTAATTAAATAATTGGTCGTTGGTCTGTTTTTTTAACATTTTGAAACATTAAATACATTTGCCATTTAGTTTATGTGTTAAAAATTAGATCTTTCTGTTTAAAGGACGGATTTAAATACTTTTTTTAAACGTTTTTTTTTTTTTTAAATTTAATGCTGTTTTTTTACTAAAATCTGTGATGTTAAATTTGTGAAGCCTTTGCAAAAGAAAACTTTTACTAATTGGAAGACAACTTATAAAAAAAAAAACCTAAAAAAAAGAACAAAATACTTTACACATTATGCCTTAATTAAGGAAAAGTTCAAAATTTTCCTTTTCCTATTTTTTAGAAAACAAGTGAAGAGCTTCATCTGTACACAGTCTTTGTTTTTCTTTTCTGAAATCAAAATTAAGATTTCCCTTTCCTCTAAACTTCTGTGCTGTGTGTTTGTATGCGCACTTTCTTAACACTACCATTACGTCGCATGGGTGGTGAGTTACCTGACCCTGAGTAGCCGGGATTTTGTATACCCAAGGCGTTTTCTGGTCTTGGTCTAGGTTTCTTTAAACTAGATCTTAAAGGTGAGCGTGTAACAGATTCTACTGTCGATCCATTCGAAACACTAGTGACCATGGTACTCATAGAGGCCACACTGCCCGAGCCATTGCGTATGCCAGCATATGGTTTGCCCGAGGCATCGGTCACAGAAATACCTTTAGAAAACAAGAGGTAAACTTTTATAAAATAATTTTTTAACAAAAAATTTCACTTTTTTTTCTTACCATTTTTAGTTCTGGGTTCTTTAAAGCCTGGATTATTTATCGTTGTAGCTGATGATGGTGAGGCAGCATCTATCATCATGGTGGGATCACCACCAGGCTTCTTGGAATATAAAACATCGTATAAAGCCAATACGAATAAAGGTATACTTAAGATAATAACAACAATCTGAAATAAAGATACAGATAAACCAAAATTTTTAAGTCTTATTCTTCAGTTCAAGATCAGTTCTGGAACAATTCCTCTCCAGTTTTAGTTTAATTCTCTTAAAGTTTCTAATTCTCTTCTAATTATGTTCTAGTTCAGTTATAGCTCTGCTCTAATTCTGTTCTTGTTCTATTCTAGTTCTTTTCTGTTCTAGTTCAGTTTTAGTTCTGTTCTAGTTGTGTTCTAGTTGTGTTCTAGTTGTGTTCTAGTTCTGTTCTAGTTGTGTTCTAGTTCTGTTCTAGTTCTGTTCTAGTTCTGTTCTAGTTCTGTTCTAGTTCTGTTCTAGTTCTGTTCTAGTTCTGTTCTAGTTCTGTTCTAGTTCTGTTCTAGTTCTGTTCTAGTTCTGTTCTAGTTCTGTTCTAGTTCTAGTTCTGTTCTAGTTCTGTTCTAGTTCTGTTCTGTTCTAGTTCTGTTCTAGTTGTCTAGTTCTGTTCTAGTTCTGTTCTAGTTCTGTTCTAGTTCTGTTCTAGTTCTGTTCTAGTTCTGTTCTAGTTCTAGTTGTTCTAGTTGTGTTCTAGTTGTCTAGTGTTCTAGTTGTGTTCTAGTTGTGTTCTAGTTGTGTTCTAGTTGTGTTCTAGTTGTGTTCTAGTTGTGTTCTAGTTGTGTTCTAGTTGTGTTCTAGTTGTGTTCTAGTTGTGTTCTAGTTGTGTTCTAGTTGTGTTTAGTTGTTTCTAGTTGTGTTCTAGTTGCGTTCTAGTTCTGTTCTAGTTCTGTTCTAGTTCTGTTCTAGTTCTGTTCTAGTTCTGTTCTAGTTCTGTTCTAGTTCTGTTCTAGTTCTGTTTAGTTCTGTTCTAGTTCTGTTCTAGTTCTGTTCTAGTTTCTGTTCTAGTTCTGTTCTAGTTCTGTTCTACTTCTGTTCTAGTTATGATCTAGTTATGATCTAGTTCTGTTCAGTTCTAGTTCTGTTCTAGTTCTGTTCTGTTCTGTTCTAGTTCTGTTAGTCTGTTAGTTCTGTTCTAGTTCTGTTCTAGTTCTGTTCTATTCTGTCTAGTTCTGTTCTAGTTCTGTTCTAGTTCTGTTCTAGTTCTGTTCTAGTTCTGTTCTAGTTCTGTTCTAGTTCTGTTCTAGTTCTTTCTAGTTCTGGTCTAGTTCTGTTCTAGTTCTGTTCTATTCTGTTCTAGTTCTGTTCTAGTTCTGTTCGAGTTCTGTTTCTAGTTCTGTTCTAGTTCTGTTCTAGTTCTGTTCTAGTTCTGTTCTAGTTCTGTTCTAGTTCTGTTCTAGTTCTGTTCTAGTTCTGTGTCTAGTTCTGTTCTAGTTCTTCTATTCTGTTCTAGTTCTGTTCTAGTTCTGTCTAGTTCTGTTCTAGTTCTAGTCTTAGTTCTTGTTCTAGTTCTGTTCTAGTTCTGTTCTAGTTCTGTCTAGTTCTGTTCTAGTTCTGTTCTAGTTCTGTTCTAGTTCTGTTCATAGTTCTGTTCTAGTTCTGTTCTAGTTCTGTTCTAGTTCTGTTCTAGTTCTGTTCTAAGTTCTGTTCTAGTTCGTTCTAGTTCTGTTCTAGTTCTGTCTAGTTCTGTTCTAGTTCTGTCTAGTTCTGTTCTAGTTCTGTTCTAAGTTCTGTTGTCTAGTTCTGTTCAGTTCTAGTTCTGTTCTAGTTCTGTTCTAGTTCTGTTCTAGTTATGATCTAGTTCTGTTCAGTTCTAGTTCTCTTCTAGTTCTGTTCTAGTTCTGTTCTAGTTCTGTTCTAGTTTTGCTCTAGTTCTGTTCTAGTTCTGTTCTAGTTCTAGTTCTGTTCTAGTTCTGTTCTAGTTCTGTTCTAGTTCTGTTCTAGTTTGCTCTAGTTCTGTTCTAGTTCTGTTCTAGTTCTAGTTCTGTTCTAGTTCTGTTCTGTTCTAGTTCTAGTTCTGTTCTAGTTCTGTTCTAGTTCTGTTCTAGTTCTGTTCTAGTTCTGTTCTAGTTCTGTTCTAGTTCTGTTCTAGTTCTGTTCTAGTTCTGTTCTAGTTTTGTTCTAGTTCTGTTCTAGTTCTGTTCTAGTTTTGTACTAGTTCTATTCTAGTTCTATTCTAGTTCTGTTCTAGTTCTGTTCTAGTTCTGTTCTGGTTCTGTTCTAGTTCTGTTCTAGTTCTGTTCTAGATCTGTTCTAGTTCTGTTCTAGTTCTACTTTAGGTCTGTTCTGCTCTAGTTCAGCTCAGTAATTTAATTACCTGTAAATAAAACGATATTCCTCGTGATACACGGAAACCATATTTTTCAGATTCATCGATTTGTACAGCAAACATAACAGTGGCCACCAGAGCCAATATACCTACAAAAGAAAATGTTTATATTAAAAAAATTCCAAATTAAAATTTTAAGAAGTCAAATTGTAAAATGGAAAGATTGTCATTCTTACTTACCTCCTACTAAGGCTAAAACCATTTTGGTCATTACCAGCGATGTATACGACATGACCACTTTTTCTCGCGATGAAATCATGGCAATTTGTATAACGGACAAAATGCAAAATAAACCAAAGGCAGTTGAACTTAAAATGGCAAATATGCCGCTAATAAAAATGGCAGCTGAAAAGACAAATTGTAGAATAAACATTTAAAAATTTTAACATAAATCTTGTCATTGGAAAACTTACATGATAATCTAAATTTCGAAACATCACTGCCACATTTCTCCCTATTATAGGCTAACTGTTTGCAGACCTTAAAGGGACCAAAATAACCATTATCGTAGTCATAACCGCCCGAGGGTGAGCTATAATAACCCCAAATAGGTATACCAATAGCGGCCGAAGCTAAAGCAAAACATATAAAACCCAAACAAGTTACGCCAGCAGCATAAAGAGCAATTTTCGATTTGGCCATTTTTTAATGATCAGCATAGTAGTAAAACAAAGCCTCCAAAAACAAATCAGAAACTGGAAAATCTGTTTTTAATAACAGGTCCAACAGAAAACAGCAACAACTTATAATATCCAATAAAATATAACGTTAGAAAGAGATCAATAGCTAAAAAAAGAGAGAAAAAAATAAATTAATTAGTTGTTTATTTATTAAATTATAAAAAATATTGTGTGAAATATTTAATTATGTGTGTCATATTTTTATAATTTTCTTTAAATACTTAACTGTAAATTATTATTAAACCCACTTACTAACTTTTAGTCTAACCATTTTAAAATTGAATGTCAATGTCAGTGTCATTAATGACAAATGATACTTCATGTTGTTGTTGTTGTTTGTATGCTTTAGTCAGTAGTTGTGGCCGTTTAAGTGTTTCTGCTGGATTATTTCATATTTGAAATTGTTTAATTAATATGTTTGTTCTGGCGAATTAAACGAATTAAATACAGAGAAGAAAGAAATAGAGAAAAAAGTTGTAATCGTAGAAATTTTGTTGTCATCAAAATTTAGGTCAAGTGGCAATTTGTTTGCCAGACATTCAAACATACTCAATGACAATTAACTTGCTGATAGTGAAAATTGATCCAGAACTAAACTAAACTAGAACTGAACTAGAACTGAACAGGAGCCGAACTAGAACTGAACTAGAACTGAATTAGAACTGAACTAGAACTGAACTAGAACTGAACTAGAACTGAACTAGAACTGAACTAGAACTGAACTTGAACTGAACAGGAGCCGAACTAGAACTGAACTAGAACTAAACTAGAACTGAATTAGAACTGAACTAGAACTGAACTAGAACTGAACTAGAACTGAACTAGAACTGAACTAGAACTGAACTAGAACTGAACTAGAACTGAACTAGAACTGAACTAGAACTGAACTAGAACTGAACTAGAACTGAACTAGAACTGAACTAGAACTGAACTAGAACTGAACTAGAACTGAACTAGAACTGAACTAGAACTGAACTAGAACTGAACTAGAACTGAACTAGAACTGAACTAGAACTGAACTAGAACTGAACTAGAACTGAACTAGAACTGAACTAGAACTGAACTAGAACTGAACTAGAACTGAACTAGAACTGAACTAGAACTGAACTAGAACTGAACTAGAACTGAACTAGAACTGAACTAGAACTGAACTAGAACTGAACTAGAACTGAACTAGAACTGAACTAGAACTGAACTAGAACTGAACTAGAACTGAACTAGAACTGAACTAGAACTGAACTAGAACTGAACTAGAACTGAAATAGAACTGAACTAGAACTGAACTAGAACTGAACTAGAACTGAACTAGAACTGAACTAGAACTGAACTAGAACTGAACTAGAACTGAACTAGAACTGAACTAGAACTGAACTAGAACTGAATTAGAACTGAAATAGAACTAGAACTGAACTAGAACTGAACTAGAACTAAACTAGAACTAAACTAGAACTGAACTAGAACTGAACTAGAACTGAACTAGAACTGAACTAGAACTGAACTAGAACTGAACTAGAACTGAACTAGAACTAGAACTAGAACTGAACTAGAACTGAACTAGAACTGAACTAGAACTGAACTAGAACTGAACTAGAACTGAACTAGAACTGAACTAGAACTGAACTAGAACTGAACTAGAACTGAACTAGAACTGAACTAGAACTGAACTAGAACTGAACTAGAACTGAACTAGAACTGAACTAGAACTGAACTAGAACTGAACTAGAACTAAACTAGAACTAGAACTGAACTAGAACTGAACTAGAACTGAACTAGAACTGAACTAGAACTGAACTAGAACTGAACTAGAACTGAACTAGAACTGAACTAGAACTGAACTAGAACTGAACTAGAACTGAACTAGAACTGAACTAGAACTGAACTAGAACTGAACCAGAACTGAACTAGAACTGACCTAGAACTGAAGTGTCGCTCAAGTAGAACAAATCTAGAATTTACCCTGGATTTTTCTTTTGGCCCTCATTTTTGGAAATTATTTCGTTCAACGCTTAACGTCTCAATTGCATTAAGCCTTCGAAACAGTTTAACCCATTTTATTAAATGTTTGGTTAAACAGTTTTTGTATCTTTCTATAAAAACATCATTAAACTCTTTAACATATTAATCGACTAAAGTTCTTATCGCCACAAATTTTTTGTTCCCTCTTTCTAAACCATGTTTTCATTGTCACGATTTTTTTTTTCAAGCCACAAAAACCTCAAGAGGGGAAACAACAACTCCAATAATTTTAGTTGTTTTCTGTTCTGTTGATTGAATAAAAAGTGTTATGTGGGAGCTTTAACCAAAAACCGAATTTCCCCCTATAGATTAAAGTCTTAAAACTACAACAACTAAGTAAAACGGCTGTTTTTCTAAATGACAAAAAACGTGAGTTAAAGGTGGCATAAAAGAAAAGTTATTAACATTAATGGAAATTGTTTGGTGAAAAAAAAAAATCAAAGAATATTAAGTTATTCCTTTAACAATAACAACGACATTTTCGACATAAGAAAGACAAGACAAGTCAGAGATCTTGGCAAAAAAATAATAGCTGAAAATATTGCCCCAATATCTAAAAAAACTTAGATGATTTATTAAGTTAAGTTAAGTTAAGGCCTTAAGTTAGTAGAAGAGAACAACAACAAAAACTGCAAGCTTTTTAAGATTAATAGTTATAAAGCGAAAGCTTAAGGGGCAGTTAAAATTGTAATGGTAATCACATTAACATTATAAGGTAATGAGAGAAGTAATGGGGTCTATACAGAAATGGGAATTCTATAATAGAATTAAACCAGAACAGAGATAGAACAGAACTAAAACTGAACTAGAACTGAACTAGAACTGAACTAGAACTGAACTAGAACTGAACTAGAACTGAACTAGAACTGAACTAGAACTGAACTAGAACTGAACTAGAACTGATCTAGAACTAGAACTGACTAGAACTGAACTAGAACTGAACTAGAACTGAACTAGAACTGAACTAGAACTGAACTAGAACTGAACTTGAACTGAACTAGAACTGAACTAGAACTGAACTAGAACTGAACTAGAACTGAACTAGAACTGAACTAGAACTGAACTAGAACTGAACTAGAACTGAACTAGAACTGAACTAGAACTGAACTAGAACTGAACTAGAACTGAACTAGAACTGAACTAGAACTGAACTAGAACTGAACTAGAACTGAACTAGAACTGAACTAGAACTGAACTAGAACTGAATCACTGAACTAGAACTGAACTAGAACTGAACTAGAACTGAACTAGAACTGAACTAGAACTGAACTAGAACTGAACTAGAACTGAACTAGAACTGAACTAGAACTGAACTAGACTGAACTAGAACTGAACTAGAACTGAACTAGAACTGAACTAGAATTGAACTAGAACTGAACTAGAACTGAACTAGAACTGAACTAGAACTGAACTAGAACTGAACTAGAACTGAACTAGAACTGAACTAGAACTGAACTAGAACTGAACTAGAACTGAACTAGAACTGAACTAGAACTGAACTGTACGCCTTCAATCTTTAAGATTAATTCTTTAAACTAATTAATTTATTTTAACGAAATTCAATATCTCATGCCCTTATTATTCATATCTAAATACCACGCTTTAATATTCATTTAAAAATGTATTTATTTTTCTCCCTATAAACCACCATCTAAACATTAAATTTTTCCCATTACTGACTCTTTACCACCCAGGTCGTTTTCAAATCAATTTTTCTTACATTTTATTTAATAAATTTAATATAAACTCATTTTGTTACACTTCGAAATCTATGCTGGGCTTTAGGATCGGTGATTGTGTGGTTGCTGTGTGCGTGATAGTTTAGTAACCTTTCTAAAACAGCCATCTAAAACTAAACACTTGTACGAGTAACCTTTTTCCCATTTATATTTATTTTTTTGCTTTTTGCCTCTCAATCTTCTTATCTTTCCACACTGAAAAACTCGTACAAGAACTCTTTACTATATAAGTAACAATAATGGAAGCAACAACAACAGCATAAATAACAATAACAAATTAAGACGATTGAAAAAAAATATAATATTTAGTTTATACGTGGTTACAGCAAAAATGAAAAGAAATCATACTTAAGACATACAAAACAGTTATGAACGTTACGCCCAACTGATCACAAAGCTTATTTCATTCATTTAAACACCCTCCTGGATAGGATATCAAATAAGGTGGTATATTGTGTTGAACAAAATATGGGACATCAAATTTTTTTAAATTGTTTAAACTTTACCAAAGCTTTTAAGCGTTTCTAAAGCTTTTCATCTAGTACAGTTCTTGTTCAGTTCTCGTTCAGTTCCAGTGCAGTTCTACTTCACTTCTAGATCAGTTCTAGTTCTGTTCTAGTTCTGTTCTAGTTCTGTTCTAGTTCTGTTCTAGTTCTGTTCTAGTTCTGTTCTAGTTCTGTTCTAGTTCTGTTCTAGTTCTGTTCTAGTTCTGTTCTAGTTCTGTTCTAGTTCTGTTCTAGTTCTGTTCTAGTTCTGTTCTAGTTCTGTTCTAGTTCTGTTCTAGTTCTGTTCTAGTTCTGTTCTAGTTCTGTTCTAGTTCTGTTCTAGTTCTGTTCTAGTTCTGTTCTAGTTCTGTTCTAGTTCTGTTCTAGTTCTTTCGTTATGTTCTAGTTCTGTTTAGTTCTGTTTAGTTCTGTTCGTTCTGTTCTAGTTCTGTTCTAGTTCTGTTCTAGTTCTGTTCTAGTTCTGTTCTAGTTCTGTTCTAGTTCTGTTCTAGTTCTGTTCTAGTTCTGTTCTAGTTCTGTTCTAGTTCTGTTTCGTTCTGTTCTAGTTCTGATCTAGTTCTGTTCTAGTTCTGTTCTTGTTCTGTTCTAGTTCTGTTCTAGTTCTGTTCTAGTTCTGTTCTAGTTCTGTTCTAGTTCTGTTCTAGTTCTGTTCTAGTTCTGTTCTAGTTCTGTTCTAGTTCTGTTCTAGTTCTGTTCTAGTTCTGTTCTAGTTCTGTTCTAGTTCTGTTCTAGTTCTTCTAGTTCTGTTCTAGTTCTGTTCTAGTTCTAGTTCTGTTCTAGTTCTGTTCTAGTTCTGTTCTAGTTCTGTTCTAGTTCTGTTCTAGTTCTGTTCTAGTTCTGTTCTAGTTCTGTTCTAGTTCTGTTCTAGTTCTGTTCTAGTTCTGTTTTAGTTCTGTTCTAGATCTGTTCTAGTGTTCTGTTATAGTTCTGTTCTAGTTCTGTTCTAGTTCTGTTCTAGTTCTGTTCTAGTTCTGTTCTAGTTCTGTTCTAGTTCTAGTTCTGTTCTAGTTCTGTTCTAGTTTGTTCTAGTTCTGTTCTAGTTCTGTTCTAGTTCTGTTCTAGTTTGTTCTAGTTCTGTTCTAGTTCTAGTTCTGTTTAGTTCTGTTCTAGTTCTGTTCTAGTTCTGTTCTAGTTCTGTTCTAGTTCTGTTCTAGTTCTGTTCTAGTTCTGTTCTAGTTCTGTTCTAGTTCTGTTCTAGTCTGTTCTAGTTCTGTTCTAGTTCTGTTCTAGTTCTGTTCTAGTTCTGTTCTAGTTCTGTTCTAGTTCTGTTCTAGTTCTGTTCTAGTTCTGTTCTAGTTCTGTTCTAGTTCTGTTCTAGTTCTGTTCTAGTTCTGTTCTAGTTCTGTTCTAGTTCTGTTCTAGTTCTGTTCTAGTAGTTCTAGTTATGTTAGTTCTAGTTCTGTTCTAGTTCTAGTTCTGTTCTAGTTTGTTCTAGTTCTGTTCTAGTTCTGTTCTAGTGTTCTAGTTCTGTTCTAGTTCTGTTCTAGTTCTGTTCTAGTTCTGTTCTAGTTCTGTTCTAGGTTCTAGTTCTGTTCTAGTTCTGTTCTAGTTCTGTTCTAGTTCTGTTCTAGTTCTGTTCTAGTTCTGTTCTAGTTCTGTTCTAGTTCTGTTCTAGTTCTGTTCTAGGTTCTGTTCTAGGTCTGGTTCTAGTTCTGTTCTAGTTCTGTTCTAGTTCTGTTCTAGTTCTGTCTAGTTCTGTTCTAGTTCGTTCTAGTTCTGTTCTAGTTCTGTTCTAGTTCTGTTCTAGTTTCTGTTCTAGTTCTGTTCTAGTTTCTAGTTCTGTTCTAGTTCTGTTCTAGTTCTGTTCTAGTTCTGTTCTAGTTCTGTTCTAGTTCTGTTCTAGTTCTGTTCTAGTTCTGTTACTAGTTCTAGTTCTGTTCTGTTCTGTTCTTTCTAGTTCTGTTCTGTTCTAGTTCTGTTCTAGTTCTGTTCTAGTTCTGTTCTAGTTCTGTTCTAGTTCTGTTCTAGTTCTGTTTCTAGTTTCTGTTCTAGTTCTGTTCTAGTTCTGTTCTAGTTCTGTTCTAGTTCTGTTCTCGTTCTGTTCTAGTTCTGTTCTAGTTCTGTTCTAGTTCTGTTCTTGTTCTGTTCTAGTTCTGTTCTAGTTCTGTTCTAGTTCTGTTCTAGTCCTGTTCTAGACCTGTTCTAGTTCTGTTCTAGTTCTGTTCTAGTTCTGTTCTAATTCTGTTCTAGTTCTGTTCTAGTTCTGTTCTAGTTCTGTTCTAGTTCTGTTCTAGTTCTGTTCTAGTTCTGTTCTAGTTATGTTTTAGTTCTGCTCTAGTTATGTTCTAGTTATGTTCCAGTTCTGTTCTAGTTCTGTTCTAGTTCTTTTCCAGTTCTGTACTAATTTAGTTCTTAATCTCTGGTTAAACTATGTTGTATTTAGGGTATTTAAAATTCGTTTTATTTTTGTATTTATTTTTTAAATCTTTTCCATATAAAATTGATTTATTTTTTCCCATTCACCAGCAACAATGTAAAGAAGTCTTGCAAAAAGAAAAAGAGATGATTAAATAATGTTAAAGTAATGAAGAGAGTGGTAAAATTTTTACACCAAAGTAGCTGTGTGTGTGTGTTGTAAAATAAATTTTATTTTTTATGGTTTATAGACAATTTTTATTCAGTTTTTTTTTTAATTTTATACATATTTCCCCCCATTAATCTGAGAGCTTAAATAGCTCGTTTTACAAGTTTTTCAATGAAACGAGAAAAAAATCATAAGCATGTTTAAATGTCATTTACAAATGGTGTTTGAAAAGAAATTCTAAGATTTTTTTGGTTTAAAGATAGTTAAAAATAAACCGTTACTAAATATTTCTAAGTTTTTTTTTCTTAATTTAAGTTAACCATGGTTTCAAATTATTTTGTTGTTGGTTTATTTTCTTTTTGCTATAAATCACGCAATTCTTGTAAATTTCTTTTAAAGTTTTGCTCTGGTGATAGAGAAATAAATGTTAAAAGGAAAATATTTTTTTAGGAAAAAAATCAAAGGTTATTTATTTAGTCATGAAATAAAAGAAAAAAACTTTATATGGAACTTAGGTAAATGTAACAATGACTTTTATTTAAAGCTAAATGTAGGTCAACAAAAATGTTAGAAATACCAAAAAGTCCTTTTTGTATTCGCTGATGCGAGGGAAGAGTGAAAAGTTTTTGGGGAAATAAAATTTACAAATCCACTTTTAAAATTTTTAGTTAACTTACATATGTATACCCAATTAATCAAATAACATAATAAGTACTTCAGGCCCTCGTTACAATTAGCTGCTTAGAAGAGTAAAAAAGCACGTGTGTCACAAATGTTTTGCTTGCAACCAAGTTGCCATACTTTTATTTACAATCACACAGAGACATTCACCCATATATGGCAACAATTATTTATGTACTCTAATTTCTTATTCATAGAATTTTTTGTAGAAAAAATTAAACAATAATAACAACAATAAAACCTTAGTGGATAGTATCGATTTCTTGATTGCATTTGTTGTTTAAATAGTTTAGTTTTCTTTGCTATAAACAATTGTTTGGTAGTCATAACGAGGGCCGAACTAATATGCACTTGTTCAATTCCAGTTTAGTCCTAGTTCAGTTCTAGTTCTAGTTCAGTTTTAGATCAGTTCTAGTTCAGTTCTAGTTCAGTTCTAGTTCAGTTCTAGTTCAATTCTAGTTCAATTCTAGTTCAGTTTCTAGTTCAGTTCTAGTTCAGTTCTAGTTCAGTTCTTGTTCAGTTCTAGTTCAGTTCTAGTTCAGTTCTAGTTCAGTTCTAGTTCAATTCTAGTTCAATTCTAGTTCAATTCTAGTTCAGTTCTAGTTCAGTTCTAGTTCAGTTCTAGTTCAGTTCTAGTTCAGTTCTAGTTTCAGTTCTAGTTCAGTTCTAGTTCAGTTCTAGTTCAGCTCTAGTTCAGTTTTAGTTCAGTTTTAGTTCAGTTCTAGTTCTAGTTCAGTTCTAGTTCAGTTCTAGTTCAGTTCTAGTTCAGTTCTAGTTCAGTTCTAGTTCAGTTCTAGTTCAGTTCTAGTTCAGTTCTAGTTCAGTTCTAGTTCAGTTCTAGTTCAGCTAGTTCTAGTTCAGTGTTCAGTTCAGTTCTAGTTTCAGTTCTAGTTCTAGTCAGTTCTAGTTCAGTTCTAGTTCAGTTCTAGTTCAGTTCTAGTTCCAGTTCTAGTTCAGTTCTAGTTCAGTTCTAGTCAGTTCTAGTTCAGTTCTAGTTCAGTCTAGTTCAGTTCTAGTTCAGTTCTAGTCAGTTCTAGTTCAGTTCTAGTTCAGTTCTAGTTCAGTTCTAGTTCAGTTCTAGTTCAGTTCTAGTTCAGTTCTAGTTCAGTTCTAGTTCAGTTCTAGTTCAGTTCTAGTTCAGTTCTAGTTCAGTTCTAGTTCAGTTCTAGTTCAGTTCTAGTTCAGTTCTAGTCAGTTCTAGTTCAGTTCTAGTTCAGTTCTAGTTCAGTTCTAGTTCAGTTCTAGTTCAGTTCTAGTTCAGTTCTAGTTCAGTTCTAGTTCAGTTCTAGTTCAGTTCTAGTTCAGTTCTAGTTCAGTTCTAGTTCAGTTCTAGTTCAGTTCTAGTTCAGTTCTAGTTCAGTTCTAGTTCAGTTCTAGTTCAGTTCTAGTTCAGTTCTAGTTCAGTTCTAGTTCAGTTCTAGTTCAGTTCTAGTTCAGTTCTAGTTCAGTTCTAGTTCAGTTCTAGTTCAGTTCTAGTTCAGTTCTAGTTCAATTCTAGTTCAGTTCTAGTTCAGTTCTAGTTCAGTTCCAGTTCAGTTCTAGTTCAGTTCTAGTTCAGTTCTAGTTCAGTTCTAGTTCAGTTCTAGTTCAGTTCTAGTTCAGTTCTAGTTCAGTTCTAGTTCAGTTCTAGTTCAGTTCTAGTTCTGTTCTAGTTCAGTTCTAGTTCAGTTTTAGTTCAGTTCTCGTTCAGTTCTAGTTCAGTTCTAGTTCATTTCTAACACTTTTAAGACCGCCTTCTTTCTTTTACATTTATTTGCCAGTATTGGTGAATGCACTTGTTACCATGGTACCTTTTACACATTTTCAAAAACTTGCACTCAAATTCATACGGGTATCAATGTGTAACACTTACCTAAACAATAAATATCAACCCTTGCTTCCTTTTATAAAACCTCGTTTTGCTCTTTCTTTCTCCCTCTCCCTCTCACTCCTAAAACCAAAAACCCCCACAAAAAGGGCGTTTTTTGGGTGAATATTTTCAAAAGTTTATTTAACTTTTACCTACATTTTTTTTGTTCGTTTATTGTTAAATTCACAATGCAGTAGTTAAAGCAATTTTCTGCTAAATAACTAGAAATTTTAAATTACTTTTGTTATCTACAACAACTATTTTTTATGTTTAGTTTTTTTTTTTTCTTGAAACGTAGCAATTGTTAGGGCAAATTACCTTTATAATTCTCAGTGTATACTATTTTTGTCTTGACTAATTTATTTTGTAATTTAAAAAAAAGTATTTTTCATAGTTTAAATATTGTTTAAAAAAGACAGAAAATTATATATTTAATAAGAGGGAAAAACTAAACATAACCTAGATTTGAAGTAATTTGTTTAAAATAAAAAAAAACAAAAGATTGATTGTAATAAGTAATAAAAGTTCATAAACTCAGAAAATATGCAATTTAAAATTAACTTGAATAGAAAACACTTTTTAACAGAATATTAACTTTTTAATCAAATTCTAGAAATGTGCAAAAACCATTTGTAAAGCTTAAAAAAGCTTTTGTGGATAATGCTTTGAAGCAAGAAGTCTTTGAAAAAGAAAAATTTATCATAGAAAAAGCTTCTACGCTTTTTAAAAGTTAAAAAATAACATTTATAGAGTAAGATTTAAAAGCTTTTTTATAAAAAGACTTAAGGAGTTTTTTATAGAAAAAGCTTAAAGTGCTTTATATAAAAGTTTTTTTTAAATAACAACCTTAAAACGATATTTATATAAAAGCTTTTTATAGTAAAACCTAAAAACTTTACAGAAAAAACTTAAAAATATTTTTTTGTAAAAAAAACTTAAGACATATTTATTGAAAAAGCTAAAAACACTTTTATAGAAAAAGCTTAAATCGCTTTTTATTTAAAAGCTCTTTTTTAAGAAAATGCTTAAAACTTTTTATATATAAAAGCTTTATTATAATAAAACTTAACGCTTTTTTATAGAAAAAGCTCACAATGCTTTTTATATAAGAGCTTTTAAAAAAAAAAAATTAAAACTATCTTTATATACATAAAAGCTCATTTATAGTTTATCTTAAAAACATTTTAGTAAAAGCTTAAAATGCTGTTTCATAAAATAACCTTTAAAAAAGCTTTTTTTCAGAAAAAAAAAACTTAAAAAGCATTTTTTATATAAAAACTCTAAAAACTCTTAAAAAACCTTTAAACACTTTTTATACAAAATGTTTGAAAAGCTATTTTTAATAAAAAATACTAAAAATACAAAAGCTTAAACAACTTTTTTAAAAGCTTTTTATACAAAAACCTTAAGACATTTTGAAACAAACAGTTTAATCACTTTTATAAAAATAGCTTTAGAAACTTTTGTTTGTACAAATATACATATATAGCTTAAAAAGCTTTTTTATACAAAAAGATTAAATATACAAAAAGCTTAAAAAGCTTCTCTATACCAAAAACTTACAAGGCTTTATTATGCAAAAATCTTAAAAAGCTTTTTTATACAAAAAGCTTTATCTACAAAAAGCTTAAAAAGATTTTTAATACAAAAAGCTTAAAAAGTTTTTTTATACAAAAATCTTAAAAGAAATTTTTATACAAAAAGCTTAAAAAGCTTTTTTATACAAAAAGCTTAATAAGCTTTTTTATACAAAACGCTCAAAAAGATTTTTTATACAAAAAGCTCAAAAAGCGTTTTTATACAAAACTTTAAAAAATTTTTTTTGTATACAAAATCTTAAAGCATCTTGATATGAATGAGCTTTTCTTTCACATCTTTATACATCTCTCTTGTTATTTATTTTCCTTAATAAATTGGAAAACTATGCTGTCATTCTTAGAAAATGTAAATAAATCATAATTATTGAGTGTAAAATTAGATAAATAACAACAAATTATAATATTGACCTTTTAACCTGCCCCCTTCCTTTTCCCCTTAAATAAAATTTATAAATATTTCCCTATTTTCTTATTACACATTTCATTTGCGTAGTCATGGGGTTCATTTCACAATTTTTTCTAAATTTCAACACAATTCGTTGAGCATTAATTAGAAAATGTTCTTTTATGTTTTAATTTTTTTTTCTCTTTCACTAATTGAATGAATTTGTAAGAGGAAAATAAATGTTTTGGGTTTGATTTAGATGAGAGTTTTTTGTTGTTGTTGTTTCTTTGTTAAACAATTCAAGTGCAAAATTATAATTTGTATTTCAAACAATTAACTTGGGTCAAATTAAAGAAATCGAATTTAGTCCGAAAAAAATCTCTAAAATGACACGAGTTTCGAATAAATTTAATTTGGAAAATTTCCTTTAACCTTAAGGTGGTGGTGCTTTTTTAAAAAAAGCCTATAATAGAGTAATTTATATGTATGTAAGTGTGAAACAGTGATTGTTGTCGTTTAAGATTGTTTTTATTACTACATTTTTCTATCATTTACTAATTGTTTATGGTTTGTTAACAATTGATTTTTATTGTTTTTTAATTAAAAGCAGACACAAGTCTTGTTGACGTTAGAATGTTTAGAGCCCTTGAAAACTATGTATGTTAGACTGAGGCCCTAAAAAGGGGTTAATTGTTATTGTTATTGATGATTACATAAAGTATTTGTGTAGTGTGCCAGTGTGTCAATTTACTAGTAGGTGACCTTAAAAATTACGTTCAAACACTTGTAATAAGAAAGGAAAATAACACACAAAGCAAAGTGTTTGTGTTTTAATCTTTTTTTTAAGAAATCAATTAGAAATCTTGTTTTTTCATTTATCAAGCTTAATTTTCATTATTTTTATTTTACTTTCAGCTTATTATTTCATTTAATTTATTTACTAATCATTTACATGTTTTATTTAGTAAAAATTCAGTTTAGCCATTTAGTTTATTTGATTACATTTTATACATTTTGTTGTTGTGTGCGATTTTTATATGGTTTGCAAATGATAATTTATTACAATTGATGTTTTTATTGCACATTCACAAAACAGACACACGATGAAATCAGGCTTCAAAAGGTATAAAATCATTAGTTTTATAAAAACTCCAAAATGAAACATCAGATTTCTTAACGTTTATTTTAAGTTTTTAATAAAACCATAACAAAAGCTTAAGCTTATTAGATTTTTTTATTAAAAAAACCTTTTTTAAGCTTTTTTTATAAAAAAGCTTTATAAGCTTTTTCTATAAAAAAGCTTTATAAGCTTTTTCTATAAAAAAGCTTTATAAGCTTTTTCTATAAAAAAGCTTTATAAGCTTTTTCTATAAAAAAACTTTATAAGCTTTTTCTATAAAAAAAAATTTATAAGCTTTTTCTATAAAAAAGCTTTATAAGCTTTTTCTATACAAAAGCTTTATAAGCTTTTTCTATACAAAAGCTTTATAAGCTTTTTCTATAAAAAAGCTTTATAAGCTTTTTCTATAAAAAAAGCTTTGTAAGCTTTTTCTATAAAAAAGCTTTATAAGCTTTTTCTATAAAAAAGCTTTTTAAGCTTTATCTATAAAAAAGCTTTATAAGCTTTTTCTATACAAAAGCTTTATAAGCTTTTTCTATAAAAAAGCTTTATAAGGTTTTTCTATAAAAAAGCTTTATAAGCTCTTTCTATAAAAAAAAGCCTTAAAAGCTCTTTCTATAAAAACGCTTTATGAGCTTTTTTGTAAAAAACCTTTATAAGCTTTTTGTATAAAAAAGCTATCTAAGTTTTTTCTATAAAAAAGCTTTATAAGCTTTTTCTATAAAAAAGTTGTATAATATTTTCAAAGCTTTTTTATAAAAAAGCTTTTTTGAGCTTTCTTTCAAAAAAAGCTTTTTTGAGCTTTCTTTCAAAAAAAGCTTTCTAAGCTTTTTTATTTAAAAGCTTTTTTTATAAAAAGGCTTTATAAGTTTTTTTCTAAACATAAGCTTTAGAAGCTTTTTCTATAAAAAGAAATGTTCTATAAGCTTTATAAGCTTTTTCTAGAAAAAACTTTATAAGCTTTTCCTTTAAGAAAATTTTCTAGAAATTTCTTAAAACAAATCAATATTTTCATCACTGACTTTTAAAACCCAAACCACCACTGACAGACTGACTGCCTTAGACACTTTATCCAGTCTGTATGCGTGTGAGTGTGTGTAATTTCTTTGGCAAATGACTCACTTGAGTGCAATTTATAAACAGACATGTAAGTAAATCAACCAGTGATTACACTTATGTTTCTACTACTCATTCATTCATTCACGTACTCAAACACTTAAACGAGTAATGCTTACTGCTTAATTTTTTTTTAGACATATTTCCAATCAATGTACTAACTATTATTACACCCCACCAATAGTATTGGCAAAAATCAATTTCACAAATTACAAATTTATATTACAATATAAAAAAAGGCTTTTGTTGGCTGTCAAGACAATAATTAAAGAAGATTTCTTTTCAAATAAACATGAAATGCATACGAAATTAATTTTATTACAAAATATCACCCAACTCTAGCAGAATATTTAATTACTGAACAAAAAAAGTAAAATAATTTCAGCAGTCAAGTTAAATTTGTAAGTTTTACATTATATTTGAGGATTATTTTAAAAACTTTTTTTATGGAAAATTCCAAAAAAAAAAAAAAAGACTTATGATAATTTTATTTAAATTTTCACTTTAGCAAAAGTGACCTTGCAATTTTTTTTCTGAATTTTTTTCAGTACTATCTATTTGATCCACATACTACTTTGTGTTTGTTTAAAGTAGCTCGCGTATCTAGTTTAATTCAACAATATGAAATTTATATACTGTTACATAATTTGATCTCAATTGTGTATAATATTTAATAAATAATAAAATACACTGAAAAAATTGCTAATTCTAATAACATTTAGGCAGTACTAGAACTGAACTAAAACTGAACTAAAACTGAACTAGAACTGAACTAGAACTGAACTAGAACTGAACTAGAACTGAACTAGAACTGAACTAGAACTGAACTAGAACTGAACTAGAACTGAACTAGAACTGAACTAGAACTGAACTAAACTGACTAGAACTGAACTAGAACTGAAATAGAACTGAACTAGAACTGAACTAGAACTGAACTAGAACTGAACTATATCTAAACTAGAACTGAACTAGAACAGAACTGAACTAGAACTGAACTAGAACAGAACTAAAACAGAACTAGAACAGAACTAGAACAGAACTAGAACAGAACTAGAACAGAACTAGAACAGAACTAGAACAGAACTAGAACAGAACTAGAACAGAACTAGAACAGAACTAGAACAGAACTAGAACAGAACTAGAACAGAACTAGAACAGAACTAGAACAGAACTAGAACAGAACTAGAACAGAACTAGAACAGAACTAGAACAGAACTAGAACAGAACTAGAACAGAACTAGAACAGAACTAGAACAGAACTAGAACAGAACTAGAACAGAACTAGAACAGAACTAGAACAGAACTAGAAACAGAACAGAACTAGAACATAACTAGAACAGAACTAGAACAGAACTAGAACAGAACTAGAACAGAACTAGAACAGAACTAGAACAGAACTAGAACAGAACTAGAATAGAACTAGAACTAGAACAGAACTAGAACTGAACTAGAACAGAACTAGAACAGAACTAGAACAGAACTAGAACAGAACTAGAACAGAACTAGAACAGAACTAAACAGACTAGAACAGAACTAGAACAGAACTAGAACAGAACTAGAACAGAACTAGAACAGAACTAGAACAGAACTAGAACAGAACTAGAACAGAACTAGAACAGAACTAGAACAACTAGAACAGAACAGAACTAGAACAGAACTAGAACTGAATTAGATCTAAACAAGTAAGAGTAATATATTCGGCTGTGCCGAATCTAGAACAGAACTACAACAGAACTAGAACAGAACTAGAACAGAACTAGAACAGAACTAGAACAGAACTAGAACAGAACTAGAACAGAACTAGAACAGAACTAGAACAGAACTAGAACAGAACTAGAACAGAACTAGAACAGAACTAGAACAGAACTAGAACAGAACTAGAACAGAACTAGAACAGAACTAGAACAGAACTAGAACAGAACTAGAACTAGAACAGAACTAGAACAGAACTAGAACTAGAACAGAACTAGAACAGAACTAGAACAGAACTAGAAACAGAACTAGAACAGAACTAGAACAGAACTAGAACAGAACTAGAACAGAACTAGAACAGAACTAGAACAGAACTAGAACAGAACTAGAACAGAACTAGAACTAGAACAGAACTAGAACAGAACTAGAACAGAACTAGAACAGAACTAGAACAGAACTAGAACAGAACTAGAACAGAACTAGAACAGAACTAGAACAGAACTAGAACAGAACTAGAACAGAACTAGAACAGAACTAGAACAGAACTAGAACAGAACTAGAACAGAACTAGAACAGAACTAGAACAGAACTAGAACAGAACTAGAACAGAACTAGAACAGAACTAGAACAGAACTAGAACAGAACTACTGATGTGGAACTAAACTAGAACTGAAGTGGAACTAAACTATTGCATAATTCATCCAGAGCTAAATAAGAATTGTTCCTTAGAATTTATACAAAACTGATTTGGAATGGAAAGTGATCTGCAACTGATCCAGAACTGATATGGAATTGATCTAAATGATTTAGAGTTTTCCTGCAACTGATATAATATTAATCTCGAACTAATTCACTTATCTAAAAATTATCCAAAGCTTGGATCTAAGTAGAATTGCTCAAGAATTAAATAAGGACTTATCTGAAATCCAAAATTGATTCAAAATTAATAGAACTGATACAAAACTTAACTACATCTTATTTGAAAATGTTATAGAATAGATCCAGAACTGAAGTAGTATTAATCCCGAATTGATTCAGAACTGATACTAAACTAATCAGAATGTAAACCAAAGCTTTTTAAAACTTGATCTAAAACAAATCCAAATTTGATCTAGAATTGATTCAAAACTGATCCAACATTAATTCTTAATGGGATTGGAATTGATTGAGAAGCAAACCAAAACAAAACTGAAAGTTTTCTAGAACGGAACTTAAAACTAAACCTCAAACTAAAATTAATTAATTTAAAACTGATACACTTTCTCTGAGTGTAAAATTTTGTGAATATGTGTTCCCTATACAAAAGCTAAATACTGTGATGCTTAACATCTGATAAATAATTCTTATTGTACATTATTTAAATGTGCATAAATATTTTGCACACACATTTTATTTTTTCACTATTCACTATTTTATTCATACATATATAGAATTTCAAGGTTAATATACTCAATGCAAAGCTATTGTTTTCCTATTGTATCATTTTAATTTTAAACATCTGCTGCCTCAGAGAATTCATGTTAAAATAATAAACAAATTGTATTAAGTGTAATGAATATAATAATTTTAATGCAATTTTTTTAAAGTTTTATTTTAATCCAAATAAGACAGACAGATAGACAACCTGTTTATATAGTAGGTATCAAAAACAAACGGACCGATGACACCTACTCAAATGCTTGAATGCATACATTTATGCTCATAAAAATATTTGGGTTTGAAAGGAGATTTATGATGCTTCCCAGCAGCAGCAGCAATAACAACGATAACAATTATCTAAGTTGGTTGTAACGGTACAATTGTGTTTGGAGTTGGGAAATCAACTCATGAACTCAATTCTATAGGTGGTTTATGTTCTTTTTTTTTTTTGTTTCTTCTATTTTACCAACAATTTTGCAAACTATTAATTCAAATTCGGAGTCTGTGTATTGTATGTGTGTTTGTGTGTGTTTGATTGTTTATGGTCATGCAATCATGGTCATACATTCAAAGTTTTTTGATTTGTACGAGTGAATATGTGTTTGTGTGGTGTAAAGATAAGTGTACTTGCAACATGAATGTTTTCCCAACCGGCAAATATTGTATATAACATAAAACTGGCAACAACAAAACTAAATAGCAACAACAACAACAATAAAATAACGTGTCGTTTTAATGCAAAATGTTGACGGTTCTGGTAATAGTTTCAACTTCTCGTATTTGTCTAAACAGTGGGGGGCAAAACAACTTAAATATTAAGCACTTCTAGCAAAATTTATTATTCCTTTAAAATTCCATTTAGTTGCTAAAATTTTAACCTCCACTGTTTCAAATATACACATGTATGTTTCTGTAGTAGTTTCGCATGTTAAGTGCATATAGTTAAGCCGGCTTTAAACCTCTATTTTAACTTGTTTTTTCTAAGTTCGAGTACATGTAACTGTCTATTTTAAAGTGTCTAGTTAGAAAGAAACTTAATACCGTTGGAATATATATCATTTAATTTTATTTTGCATGACAAACAATCACTTTTTTTTTGTAAAAACAAAACTTCAAATCGCGAACTTTTTAAAGTTTTTTTTTTTATAAAACTAGTTTAAAAAGATATGAAAAACTATATGGCATTTTTAGAAGTATTATTAAGTAATCACTTTGTCAACAGATTAAAATGATGCAATTAAAAGTTCATTTGTTGTTAGATCTTTTAAATTAGTTAGAAACGTAACGGAATTGGTACAGAACTTAAGTGGAATTAGTGGAAAGCTAAAGTAGAATTGATAGAATTGTTTTGGAGCTAATATCAGAACCAACTAAATTAGAACTAGAACTGAACTAGAACTGAACTAGAACTGAACTAGAACTGAACTAGAACTGAACTAGAACTGAACTAGAACTGAACTAGAACTGAACTAGAACTGAACTAGAACTGAACTAGAACTGAACTAGAACTGAACTAGAACTGAACTAGAACTGAACTAGAACTGAACTAGAACTGAACTAGAACTGAACTAGAACTGAACTAGAACTGAACTAGAACTGAACTAGAACTGAACTAGAACTGAACTAGAACTGAACTAGAACTGAACTAGAACTGAACTAGAACTGAACTAGAACTGAACTAGAACTGAACTAGAACTGAACTAGAACTAGAACAGAACTGAACTAGAACTAGAACTGAACTGAACTAGAACTAGAACTGAACTAGAACTAGAACTGAACTAGAACTGAACTAGAACTGAACTAGAACTGAACTAGAACTGAACTAGAACTGAACTAGAACTGAACTAGAACTGAACTAGAACAGAACTAGAACAGAACTAGAACAGAACTAGAACAGAACTAGAACAGAACTAGAACAGAACTAGAGAACTAGAACAGAACTAACAGAACTAGAATAGAACTAGAACAGAACTAGAATACTAGAATAGAACTACAACAAACTACAACAGAACTAAAACAGAACTAGAATATAACTAGAACAGAACTACAACTGAACTACAACTGAACTAGAACTGAACTAGAACTGAACTAGAACTGAACTAGAACTGAACTAGAACTGAACTAGAACTGAACTAGAACTGAACTAGAACTGAACTAGAACTGAACTAGAACTGAACTAGAACTGAACTAGAACTGAACTAGAACTGAACTAGAACTGAACTAGAACTGAACTAGAACTGAACTAGAACTGAACTAGAACTGAACTAGAACTGAACTAGAACTGAACTAGAACTGAACTAGAACTGAACTAGAACTGAACTAGAACTGAACTAGAACTGAACTAGAACTGAACTAGAACTGAACTAGAACTGAACTAGAACTGAACTAGAACTGAACTAGAACTGAACTAGAACTGAACTAGAACTGAACTAGAACTGAACTAGAACTGAACTAGAACTGAACTAGAACAGAACTAGAACTGAACTAGAACTGAACTAGAACTGAACTAGAACTGAACTAGAAATAACTGAACTAGAACTGGACTAGAACTGAACTAGAACTGAACTAGAACTGAACTAGAACAGAACTAGAATAGAACTACAACAGAACTACAGCAGAACTAGAACAGAACTACAACAGAACTAGAACTGAACTAGAATAGAAATAGAACTGAACTAGAACAGAACTAGAACAGAACTAGAACAGAACTAGAACAGAACTAGAACAGAACTAGAACAGAACTAGAACAGAACTAGAACAGAACTAGAACAGAACTAGAACAGAACTAGAACAGAACTAGAACAGAACTAGAACAGAACTAGAACAGAACTAGAACAGAACTAGAACAGAACTAGAACAGAACTAGAACAGAACTAGAACAGAACTAGAACTGAACTGAACTAGAACAGAACTAGAACTGAACTAGAACTGAATTAGAACTGAACTAGAACTGAACTAGAACTGAACTAGAACTGAACTAGAACTGAACTAGAACTGAACTAGAACTGAACTAGAACTGAACTAGAACTGAACTAGAACTGAACTAGAACTGAACTAGAACTGAACTAGAACTGAACTAGAACTGAACTAGAACTAAACTAGAACTGAACTAGAACTGAACTAGAACTGAACTAGAACTGAACTAGAACTGAACTAGAACTGAACTAGAACTGAACTAGAACTGAACTAGAACTAAACTAGAACTGTACTAGAACTGAACTAGATCAGAACTAAAACTGTTTTGAATTTTAAACCCTGATTTTTTAAATGCAATACATTTCATTCTGCTTTCACATCATTCCCTGTAATTTTTTCGAAAAATTACATTAAAAAATCTTGTTTTTATAAATTACTAATTTAGCAAAATTTCTTGTCATATAATCCAAATTTTAAAAAAATTAACATGTGGAGTTCTTTGCGCCGATTGACTCATACCAGCGCCCCTTTGGAAATGTGTAAAATATGCATACTGGGAGCCGATGGTGGTATCGGCCGACATTTGGCTCTTAAACTGAAACTTAATAAAAGTATAACCGATTTAGCTTTGTATGATATTGCGGACACAAAGGGCGTTAGAGAAGATTTATCGCATATTGACACCATGTGTCAGGTATTTGCCTATAGCGGGGAGAAAGCTTTAGTGGAATCTTTGAAATGCAGCAATATAGTGGTGGTATTGGCGGGACAAGCTCATTCGCCTAAATTCAGTTCGAGAGAAGCCATGTTTGGAGCCAATGCTGAATTAATGATTAACTTTATGAAGGCCACTGTGGAGGCCTGTTCTCATAATATGCCTTTTATACATATAGTCACTAATCCGGTCAATGCTTTGGTGCCTTTATGTGCGGAGTATTTAAAAGATGTGGGTAGTTATAATCCTAGAAAGCTAATAGGTTCTTCTTCTGTGGATACTATGCGAGCACGCACTTTTCTGGGCCAGGTGGTGGGTTGTGATCCCTCTAAACTTATAGTGCCTGTAGTGGGAGGACACTCGGCGGGTAGTATTACTCCCTTGGTTTCACAAAGTAAACCGCGCTTTGAACTGGATAAAAAGGTTCAACAGCAATTGGAAGATCGTATAGTTCACGGTGCCGGCGAAGTGGTAAAAGCTAAGAAAACTCAAGGCGCCGCCCAATTGGCTATGGGCCATTGTGTGGCGTATTTTTGTGATTCTATATGTCGTGCTATAAATGGTGAAAAGAACGTAGTGGAGGTGGGTTATGTGCCCGCAGATGTTAATGAATTGGAATTCTTTGCTTGCAATTTCAAGCTGGATAAAGAGGGGATTACAGAGTGTCATCGATTGCCCCCTATGTCGGAATATGAAACCGAGTTGTATTGTAAGGCGGTAAAGGATGTTCAAAATAATATTAATACGGCGAAAGAGTTTTACAAGAAATATAAAACGGAGAAGTGTAAATGAAGATTATGGGATCCATAAGGGTAAATAAAGATTATAGGATGCATATAGGGACAAAATTGCAAGCGATTTCTTAATCTAGAGATTTTTTCTTAAAATCATCAGAATTTTTGTTTAGTTATCCGCCATTTTTTAATAAATTTAGAATAAAACTTTTAGAAATTAAGAAATTATTTTATTTATAATAAAAATAAACAATTTTTAAATAAAGTTTTTAATATAAAATCCAAATATAAAGCCGTTAAATTTTCTAGCTCCTCCTGCTCCTATTTCCGGCCTTTTTCTTTCTCCTCACTTCTGCCCCTTCTTACTCTGAGCGTATTTAATACCCTGCTCTATGCTTTCCTTTAACTCCGGTAAAGCTTTCTTTAATAACTCCTTTTCATAGGAGCTCAAGGTAGGCAAAGTTTCGAATCCCTTTATGCCCTCTTTACTCAACTCAACATTAGAGGAGAAAAATTTAACTTCGGGCACCACTTTGGATTCAACATAAGCCACATCCACCACACCCGATTTATCCTCCAAAGCCTTTAATAAAGAATTACAAAAAGTCGCTGCCACATAGGCCATAGAAAGTTGAGCCGATTCTTTGCCCCCTTTAGCCTTAACCACAGCTGCTCCAGCACATCTTATACGTTCATAAATAACCGATAATTCCTCACAATCTCCTTTTACCGTGGGCGTAGCTGTGGATATCAAGGGTATAATGGTATTACTGGAGTGGCCACCGATAACATTAACCTTTACTTTCCCGGGATCTACTAACAAATACTCCCCTATAAAGGTGCGTGCTCTCATGGTATCTAGTTTAGTTACACCAAATAATTTCTTGGGATCATAAGCATTTAACTGCTTCAAGGTTTCGGCCGCCAAGGGCACTAAAGCATTAACCGGATTTGTTATAATAGCCAATATGGCCTCAGGACAAATTTTAGCTTTTAGCGAAGTTATCTGATATATCAAATCCTTATTGGCATCAATAAAGCAGCCCTAGTAGTAGTTTTATCCGTTCTAGCCATTCCCGCAGCCACGACCACCAAATTTGAACATTCCAAAGATTGTTCCAATTTATCGGGACCCGTAAATGCTTTAACACCCGAAAATGTATCGATGTGAGAAACATCTGCTGCTATGCCATCGGTATTTTTGATATCCATTAAAACCAAATCGCTAACTAGACGATCGGCTTTTATAAGCATGGCCAGGGCCTGACCAATGCCACCAGCTGAACCGATAACGGTAACGCGACTAAAATGCGTAGACGTGGAGGAAATTAAACGTTTGTTGGCGGTTCGAGACAAAACTTTCGATAATTGTTTTAGCATTTTGTAAGGGAAAATAACGGGAATGCTTTTTTAAGAATCAAATGATTTGAAACAAAAAAATATTAAATATTTTTATATTAAATGTCGAAATTATAATGCTGGAAAACTATCGATAAAATATAGAGGTGTAACTTTATGTCTTAAAAACTCAGAAACTTTAGCTAAAAGTTCAATTTTCATGACAAATCATACTTTCATAAAAATTCCAAAATTGCTTTAAAATTATCAATTAAAAATTGTATTATAAGCTAAATTAAGCTTCAACCAATTTTATACTTTATTTGCCTGGAAACAATTTATACTTCTGGCCAAACCTGCTGTCATTTTAAATAGAATTTCTGCCTAAAAATTGTCTTAATTCTTTTCTAATTAATTTTACAAATGACCCCTAATTATAAAACAATAAACATTTTTCTCACAATTTTAATACAATTATAAAAAAATTCTTTATAAAAAATTAAATTTTAATTAAATTTTTTTACAACAAATTCCTTCCACTTACAAACAGTTCAATGTCAATAACCCAAGATCTAACCAGAAAAAGACTCAATACAACTAAGCACAGCTTTAAAGCATAAATTGTTAGTTTTTTTTCTAAAAGTTCGCCATTAACATAAAACCCAAGATCAATATACGTCTGGTTCAGAGAATCTACTTACGTACTAACTACAATTACTTTGTTTTTTTCTGCGTTATTTTGCTGTGTCATTAGTTTATTATGTGGTTTAATTATGTTGATTTTAAGCGAAAAAATAACAATAACAAATTATAAATAAAATAGAAAAAAAAAGTAATGACAAAGAAAATAAATTCTTTTAGTTTAAGTTCAATGAGGTTTTAATTAAAATAATAGTAGAAAAAGGCAGCGGTAAATATTATTATTTAATTATAGGCAATTATTTTAAAAAGTTTGAAAAGCAAGCAAGCAAGCTAGCTAACTAACTAACTAACTAACTAACTAACTAACTAACTAACTAACTACTAACTAACTAACTAACTAACTAACTACTACTAACTAACTAACTACTAACTACTAACTAACTAACTAACTAACTAACTAACTAACTACTAACTAACTAACTAACTAACTAACGAACTAACTAACTAACTAACTAACTAACTAACTACTAACTAACTAACTAACTAACTAACTAACTAACTAACTAACTAACTAACTAACTAACTACTAACTAACTAACTAACTAACTAACTAACTAACTAACTAACTAACTAACTAACTAACTAACTAACTAACTAACTAACTAACTAACTAACTAACTAACTAACTACTAACTAACTAACTAACTAACTAACTAACTAACTAACTACTAACTAACTAACTAACTACTAACTAACTAACTACTAACTAACTAACTAACTAACTAACTAACTAACTAACTACTAACTAACTAACTACTAACTAACTAACTAACTACTAACTAACTAACTAACTAACTAACTAACTAACTAACTAACTAACTACTAACTAACTAACTAACTAACTAACTAACTACTACTAACTAACTACTAACTAACTAACTAACTAACTAACTAACTAACTAACTAACTACTAACTAACTAACTAACTAACTAACTAACTAACTAACTAACTAACTAACTAACTAACTAACTAACTAACTAACTAACTAACTAACTAACTAACTAACTAACTAACTAACTAACTAACTAACTAACTAACTAACTAACTAACTAACTAACTAACTAACTAACTAACTAACTACTACTAACTAACTAACTAACTAACTAACTAACTAACTAACTAACTAACTAACTAACTAACTAACTAACTAACTAACTAACTAACTAACTAACTAACTAACTAACTAACTAACTAACTAACTACTAACTACTAACTAACTAACTAACTACTAACTAACTAACTAACTAACTAACTAACTAACTAACTAACTAACTAACTAACTAACTAACTAACTAACTAACTAACTAACTAACTACTACTAACTAACTACTAACTAACTAACTAACTAACTAACTAACTAACTAACTAACTAACTAACTAACTAACTACTAACTAACTAACTAACTAACTAACTAACTAACTAACTAACTAACTAACTAACTAACTAACTAACTAACTAACTAACTAACTACTACTACTAACTAACTAACTAACTAACTAACTAACTAACTAACTAACTAACTAACTACTAACTAACTAACTAACTAACTAACTAACTAACTAACTAACTAACTAACTAACTAACTAACTAACTAACTAACTAACTAACTAACTACTAACTAACTAACTAACTAACTAACTAACTAACTAACTAACTAACTAACTAACTAACTAACTAACTAACTAACTAACTAACTAACTAACTAACTAACTAACTAACTAACTAACTAACTACTAACTAACTAACTAACTAACTAACTAACTAACTAACTAACTAACTAACTAACTAACTAACTAACTACTAACTAACTAACTAACTAACTAACTAACTAACTAACTAACTAACTAACTAACTAACTAACTAACTAACTAACTAACTAACTAACTAACTAACTAACTAACTAACTAACTAACTAACTAACTAACTAACTAACTAACTAACTAACTAACTAACTAACTAACTAACTAACTAACTAACTAACTAACTACTAACTAACTAACTAACTAACTAACTAACTAACTAACTAACTAACTAACTAACTACTAACTAACTAACTAACTAACTAACTAACTAACTAACTAACTAACTAACTAACTAACTAACTAACTAACTAACTAACTAACTAACTAACTAACTAACTAACTAACTAACTAACTAACTAACTAACTACTAACTAACTAACTAACTAACTAACTAACTAACTAACTAACTAACTAACTAACTAACTAACTAACTAACTAACTAACTAACTAACTAACTAACTAACTAACTAACTAACTAACTAACTAACTAACTAACTAACTAACTACTAACTAACTAACTAACTAACTAACTAACTAACTAACTAACTAACTAACTAACTAACTAACTAACTAACTAACTAACTAACTAACTAACTAACTAACTAACTAACTAACTAACTAACTAACTAACTAACTAACTAACTAACTAACTAACTAACTAACTAACTAACTAACTAACTAACTAACTAACTAACTAACTAACTAACTAACTAACTAACTAACTACTAACTAACTAACTAACTAACTACTAACTAACTAACTAACTAACTAACTAACTACTAACTAACTAACTAACTACTAACTAACTAACTACTAACTAACTAACTAACTAACTAACTAACTAACTACTACTAACTAACTAACTAACTAACTAACTAACTAACTACTAACTAACTAACTAACTAACTACTAACTAACTAACTAACTACTAACTAACTAACTAACTAACTAACTAACTAACTAACTAACTAACTAACTAACTAACTAACTACCTAACTAACTAACTAACTAACTAACTAACTAACTAACTACTAACTAACTAACTACTAACTAACTAACTAACTAACTAACTAACTAACTAACTAACTACCTAACTAACTACCTAACTAACTAACTAACTGCCAAACTAACTACCTAACTAAATAACTGGTTAAAGCAGGCTCAATTCGACCTTAATAGTACCTTTTTTATTGAACGAGCACTTCGACTTTTAACGAAGCTCTTTAAGTTAGAGCTCTTTAAGTTAGGCTTCAATCGGGCTTATTGGGTTTCCTGGAATCTGTTTAAGTAGATTGACATTCAATTCAATCTCACCTTTCCCAGTGAACTGAGTTCGCCCTTAATCTTAGCTGTTTTAATCAACTGAGTTTTGCCTTAATCGAAGTTTATTTCAAGTTAAAAAAGTTTGGTTGCATTTGGACTGAGATTGAATTCAATGCAAGTTCTTGAAGTATATTGACTACGTGACGCTGCTCTTTAGTTGGAGCTATATCTATATCTCCAGTTATCGCTTAACCAGTTTATATTCTGTCGGTTAAAATAAATTGAGATAAAAATGAACAAGGCATTGAGAAAATAGAGGCAAGTATTCGACCTTAATCGTAGCTCTTTAAGCAGACTTAGCTGCACTTCAATCTGATCTCTTTATGTTTACTAAGTTTGACTTCAATCAGACTTATTTTGACTATAATCGAAGCTCTTAGAGTCGACTGAGTTTGGTTTTAATTGAAGCTCTTAAGGTAGACTGATTTTGTCAACAATCTGAGCTCTTTATCTAGACTGAATTTGGCTTTAGTCGCAGCTTCTTAAGAAGACTTAGTTAGCCTTGGAACTCTTTAAATTTTGAATTCAATTGGAGCTCTTAAAGTAGATTAAACTGGGCTATAATCAGACCTCTTTAAGTTGACTGGGTTTGGCTTCAATCACAGCTCTTTAAGTAGACTTACTAGAACTCAATCTGAGCTCTAAGAAAAGCTTGATCTTGCCTTCAAACAAAGCTTTTCAAATAAATTTAGTCTCTCACTCTCCTTTTTCTATTATTTTCACTCGTTAACTCGCTTAAGTACTTTTTAAACTTTTGGGTTACCAGATTTGAATAATTTTCCAACTAAACGTGATTTCCTGATTGTTATAATTGTAACCAAAAACCGGAAAACTATAACATTTAAAACCCTTAAATAAAACGCGTTAAAAAATAAACGTTTATTTGTTTTATATTTAACACTAGGAAAAGAAAAACTTTCACCTATTATTTTGATATTTGAGTTGGATTTTAAAACCTTCTAAAACCCCACAAACGCTAATTAGTTTAGCATACAACTAGTACAATAAACCACCAAAATGAAAGTTGAAGATTTCAAATGATTTGTATTTCCTACACTACTAATGCCACATTACCTGCAAAGATGTAAATGATAACATAGAAGAAGAAGAAGAAAATAAGTAGTAACAATTTCACAAAACCATTGTTGAAAGAAGTCTTCCTCCAATTCTAGCTTATTTTTCTATGCTTTTCGATTTACATCTTTAACATCTTTTCTGTTTTATTAACATTTTTTTGTTTTTAGTTTAGTAACATTTGTATTTCTTCAGCTAAACCACTGAATCAACATACAAATTACAAAAACCATACATTTTAGTTGGTCGTGTCGTTTAGTTGATTCCGTCAGTCATACGTTACTGGCTTAAGCCCCTCAATGCACTCACTGCCACAAAATGTGCATGAAGACTGACCTACATTTTTTTTTCTTCTGTTTTCCCCAATAGTCATCATCATATTAACGTAATATTAAACAAAAATAGTATAAAAAAAACAACAATTACTGGGTGTATAGAGGAGAAGAGCTGGAGAAGAATAGAATACAAAAGCACACGTAAAATTATTTCTATATTGTAGTCGACTATGTCGTCTGTCGTCTTTGGTCTTGGATCGTCATCATATTCTTTTTATTTTCATGTTATTATTGTAGTTTTAGCATTTGAAATGGCATTTTAAAATGGTCTCTCACTCAAATAAAGAGTTGTGTGTATTGTCATTTTCTAATTGTATGTCATTTTCGGATAATGAATATTATTCGAAATAAAGGGTATAAAAGTCAAAACTGTCAGAACAGAATATCAAAATTGTAACTGAAATTTGGTCTAAATCGGAGCTCTTTAACTTTAATAGGACTAGGAATAGTGTGGAGCTTCAATCGCAAAATTTTTTAAGTTTGCAAAGTTTTGCTCCAATCGGAGACTAAGTTTGCCTTCAATCCGAGTTCTTTAAGTACATAGAGTTTGGCTTCAATCGGACTAGGTTGGACTTCAATCAAAGCTCTGTAAGTCGACTAATTTTGCCAACAATTGACGCTTTTTTAATAAACTTAATGAGGCTTCAATCGCGCACCTTGAAGTAGATCGGACTGGATTTAGCTTCAATCGTAGCTCTTTAATTAGACCGGGTTTGGCTTCAGTGAGAACCCTTTAAAAAGACTCAGTTTGGCCTGAATAGGAGACTCAGTTTGATTTGAATAGGAGCCTCAATTTGTCTTCATTCGGAGCTCTTTAAGTAAATTGAGTTTGGCGTCAATATGTTGCTCTTTAAGTAGACAGAATTTGACATTAATTGAACTGAGTTTCCTTGCATGGGAGCTCTATAAGAAGTTCAAAAGAGACTCTTTAAGTAGACAAAGTTTGACTTTAATCGGAGATTTAAAAGTGGAATGAATTTGCCTTCAATACGAACTCTTTAAGTAGGTAGTGTTTGACTTCAATTGGAGCTCCTCAAGTAAAATGAGTTTGCCTCCAATCGGAGCTCTTTAAATGCTTCAATATCCTATCTTCAAGCAGATGGATGGTGTCTTAAATCAATACTTCTTAATAAGTCTGAATTCGCCTTCAGTTGGAGCTCTTTAAGTATAGAAAGGGTTCGGCGTCAATAGAGGTTTCTTTAAGTAGACAGATCTAGACATTAATCGGAATGAGTTGACTTCCATCGGAGCTCTTTAAGTAGATCGAGTTGGACGTCAAAAGAGTCTCTCTTAAATAGACAAAGTTTGACTTCAGTCGGAGCTCTTAAAGAGAAATGAATTTGCCCTCAATACGAACTCTTCATGTAGACAGAGTTTGGCTTTAATTGAAGCTCCTTAAGTAGAGTGAATTTGTCTCCAAACAGAGCTGTTAAAGTAGACCGGGTTTGGCTTCAATGAGAGCCCTTTAAGTCGATTGAGCTTGGCTTATATGAGAGCTTTTTAAGTAGACTGAGTTCACTAGGAGGCTCTTTGAGTAAACAGAGTTTGGCATTAATTGGACTGAGTTGGCTTTCATCGGAGCACTTTAAGTAAATTGAGTGAGGCGTCAAAATACGCTCTTTAATTAGAAAGAGTTTGACTCTAAGCGGATTTCTATAGTGAGTGAGTTTGCCTCCAATCGGAGCTTTTTGAGAAGACACGGGTTTTCTTCAATATAAGCCCTTTAAAAAGACTAAGTTTGGCTTCAATGGGAGCTTTTTAAGTATACAAAGTTTGGCTCCAATCAGAGCTTATTAAGTAGAAAGAGTGGGGCTTCAATTCGAATTCTTTATGTAGACAAAGTTTGGCTTCAATCGCTGCACTTTAGCAAACTTAGTTTATCTTCATTTGGAGCTTTTTAAGTTCACTGAGTTTGACTTCAATCGAAGCATTTTAATAAGATGGAATTTGACTTCAATCGGTCTAAAATTGACTTCAATTTGAGATCTATAACTAAACTTGGCGTTAAGAAAGTCTTTAGACTTCAATCAGACTAAGTATGGATGGCAATTGGAGTTCTTTTAGTGGACTGAGTTTGGCTTTAGACGTTGCTCTTATAGTAGACTAAATTGACTACAATCGGAGCTCTCTAGACTGAATTTCTTTTCAATCGTATCTCTTTTAGCGTTGAGCTTCAAACGGAGCTCTTTAAGCAGAGAAAGTTTGTCTTCATTTGGACTGAGTTTTAAAAGAACCAGGGGTCTGAAGTTTGGCTTAATGAGTTCCAGTTTGCTTCGATTTATTAACCCCTTTTACAACACCCTTTAAAATTCATTCACATAATAGAAACACATTTTATTTTCTATATTTACATACGCACAATGAAATTATCTAGTGGTTTTTCTTGGGAGCTGCGGCTACGCAGTTTCCAAGTAAAAACCCCAAGTAAAAATAAATATTGTCATATTTTAATAATAAAAATTTCTCATTGTTTTATAAGCAAAACAAATAAATTATAATTTATATTAGTTTGTAAATTAAAACACACAAATTAAAAACAAATAAAAACTAAAATAAAATTTAAAAATTTTAAACATTTTCAAAATTCTAGCAGTTTTATTTAAATTAAAAAAAAAAAAACAGGGTCATTGACTGTTATTTATTTTTAAACATATAAAAATTTATAATACAAAAACCACGCAAAATAATAAATAACATTTAACATTAAGCAGAACTTTAAAATGCAATAAAAATTCGTATTTGAAAGATTATTATTACACCAAACTACCAACCAAACAAGTTTATATTGATCTTGGTCTCTTGCAATTGTCACCATAATCTGGCAACAACATTATTGTTTGTTTACAATAAAATTCAATCACCCATGAGCTAATGCACCTTCTTGCACTCTTTCTCTCTCTCTCTCCCTCTATTTCAATATTTTATACATAACCTAACAAATGACATAGGAATGCAGCAGGCCTACTATAAAAAGCCAGTTTTTTTTATAAATTGTTTTATTTATTTATTTGTTATATGAGTTTTGATTTCGTTGAATAACTTTTTAATGGCACCGGTTTGTTTTTTTCTATATTAGAAATTATAAACGTAACTTTTTTTATAATAAATGACGGACGTATATAGAGCCCGCCTGTGTAACTGTTATACATGAAATGGTTTGACATTTGGGCTTGGTTTTTTAACACATACATATGTATGCATAGCGATCGTTAACGAGTTGCAATGTTTATAACAAATATTGGTTGGGAAAAGATGATCGTATCAATAACAGATAAGGGAAAGTTATTCCCTGGATGAAAAATATGAATAATTTCTTAAATAATCGAGTGTTATAAAAAAACCTTTATATCTAAATTAAGCTTTAATAAGAGATTTAGAAATTGTTAAGTTCAAAAATCAGCTGATCGTTAAGTGTTTAATATATTAGATCTACTGAAAGGTTCTGATACGAGTTATACTAAAAACAACCAGACGTTAAACCAGAAATTAAACGAATTTAGAATTTTAGATTTCGATCACTTTCGTAGACCGTAAATTATATTCTGATCTTGTTGCTCTAAAGAACCCATAAGTACATTTTTAAAATCAAGATTTAGATATTTCTTATTACGAATTTAAAAAAAAAATCTATATAAAATATCAATTAAATAACTTAAATTTTGAAAACTTACCCAATAATTTGGTATCAAGTCGTAATTAGTTTCGATTTTAGTCGTTTATTGTGATCTGCAAAGAAAATAAATTTTAACAATTAGATAAAATCAGACCTGGGATAAATGCATTAAATGTGTTAATGCATTAACAATTTTTTCTACATTAAAAAAAATTAATGTTAATGCAAGTTTATTGCATTAACATTAACATGGGTACATTTAATGCATTAAATTTGCATTAACATTAAATATTTTTAAATTTAATGCATTAATTTTATATTAACATTAAATATTTGTGAAATTAATGCATTAATTTTGCATTAACATTAAATATTTTTGAATTTAATGCATTAATTTTCCATTAACATTAAATAATAAATAATAAAATTAATGCATTAATTTTCCATTAACATTAATGTATAAAATAATTTATAAAAATAAGAATACAGCGCTAAAGACCTCGGTCTAACAAAATTCAAGTAAAATTGAATGTGTTAAAGTCCTTTCTAATAAGTCCTATACTCGATAATACATATTAGAAGAATAGTATCACTTCCCAGATATTCCATTTTTAGTTTATTTTGTTAAAGTTCTTTCTAATAAGTCCTATACTCGATAATACATATTAGAAGAATAATATCACTTCCCAGATATTCCTTTTTTAGTTTATTTTGTCTGTGGAATCTTATATAAATATCATATTTAAAACACACAAGTTTGAATGGAACATAGGAGTTATTAGAAAGGACTTTAACCTATTTAATTTTAGTTGTTTAGTTAGATCGAGGTCTTTTGAGCTGTATTTTTATTTATGTTTATCAATTTTTATATATATTAATGTTAATGGAATATTAATGCATTAATTTTATTGCTTATTTAATGTTAATGTAAAATTAATGCACTAAATTCAGATATATTTAATGTTATTGCAAAATTAATGCATTAATTTGAAAAATATTTAATGTTAATGTAAAATTAATGCATTAAATTCAAAAATATTTAATGTTAATGGAAATTTAATGCATTAAATTTTAAAAATTTAATGTTAATGCAATATTTTTTACATTAAATTAATTTTTTTTTAATTTAATGTTAATGCAAAATTAATGGAAATCGCCCAGGTCTGGATAAAATTGCTATAAAATTATACAAATTTCGAAAATTTGGTATATCGAGTAAGATTTCCAAGAAATACAATATTTAAATAAAGTGATATTCTATTGCATTATATAACCTAAAACTTGATCATTCCACGAAAGCGAATTATACACAAATCGATCCGGGGAAAGCAGCAAGTTACAAGGAAATTAAAAAAAAATTAAGAATCTCTGAGGAATTTTTCGGGGGAAATATGGCAGCACTGGATGAAATTATTTAATGAAATTTGTATAGCAGCTCAACTGCTTTTATAATCCATTAAAATAATCTTCAGCAGTCGCCGATGGAAAGAAAAATTCTCTTAACAGAGCAAAATTTAAAAGTTTTGGGATTCTTTGACTAATAAAACCATTTTCCGAAGAAATATGGCAGCACTGGATGAAATATTTTAATGAAATTTGTACAGCAGCTAAACTACGTTTATAATCCATAAAAATCACCTCTAAAAGTTTTTGTTGGAATGAGAAATTATCTTAACAGAGCCAAACACACAGAAATTATAATATTTTGGGATTCTCTGAGGTTTAACACCATTTTCCGGGAAAAGGGTGTAACTAGGAAAGAAAAATATTAATGAAATTTATTTAGTGATTCGTCTACTACTAAAATTATAGTAAGAAATCTTTAACAGATCATTTTGGAAGCAAAAATTCGTTTAACAGTGGAAATAATATAGAAATTATGGAACTTGAGATTCTCACTAATTTTCCTGAAAAACGGTTATGGGGAGTTATTGAAATTTGTACCTAAGATAGTCTGCTATTATAATTTATGCTCTAAAACATTAAATGATCCTTTAGAAGTAAGATTTTTTCTTAACAGATCCAGTTAAGTAGATAAATTATAAAATTTTGTGATTCTCTGAGGGATAACACCAATTTCCATAGAATAGGAACATGGAAGGTGGCCAAAAGTTATGGGAATTTATATGACACGTCATCTGCTCTTAAAAATGTAAGTCAAGTTTTATAACAAAAATTGTTGGAACCAGAAATTTTCTTAACAGAGCTAGAAAGTCGTACATTGAAATTTTGCGGATTGACTGAAATTGAATGGAAATTGAGGAATAGGGCCAGCATAGGCTGATAAAATTGGACAGGATTCATACAAAATCTGGTAAGCTTCTATAGCCAATAGATAGAATCCTCGAAAGAATTTATTGGAAGGAGACTTCACTTTAACAGACCGATATAAACAGAAATTGAATATGTTAGTTCTATATTTAAACCAGATATAATGTCTAACACACCACGTTGGAAGAATTCTCACGACTTTCGAACAATCGACTTTTTCTCTAAAAAAGTCACTATTTTGTATGAAAAAAGTCGAATAAGCGATTTTTCAAATAAGACAGTACAATTTAATTTTAAGAAAAAGTCTGGTAACTTTAGTATGCTTCAAAAATCAGTAATGTCAATAAAAAATTTCAACTGCAAACATAATAAAGCATATTTAAGTTTAAGGAAAAATTTAAAACGATCTATCTACACCTTACAGATATCAATGACTCCAACTCAAAAAATTTGAACTTTAACAAAGCAAAAGTTTTCCAACTTAACAATTAACGAATTGTTAAGATTTCCGCCACACAACAATTGTTAATAACATTTCTCACATTTAATTATTTATACTATTTAGTGCGTAGCACAACTAATTGAAGAAATACTATTTCAAACTGGGACTCATACATCTGTTAAATTTCAACTTGTATGAGACTATGTATAATAAAAATTTAATAAATAAATACTTGTTTAGTTGAAAAAAGTAATACATTAGTTTTTTAAATTAAAAAAAATTTCACTTTTTTCTTCAAAAGTGTTAATGAAAGTTTGAAAATTTGTCATGACAAATATGCACGTTTTCGTTAACCAAAACTAATTCAAAACAAATCAATGTTTAAAATTATATATAGACATACAAATTCACATGTCATAATATAACTTTTGCTTTTTTTTAAAAAACAATTTTAATATAAAACGTGTTCACATCGCAAAAAGAAATATAATTGAAATTGAAAGTGTTTTTTATAAGTTTTTCTCCCCCCAAAAAAGTTTAAAAAAGGTGAATAATTGTATATTTTGAAAAAGAGTAAAAATGTTTTAACGATGACACCATAATAAAAGTCATGGCTTGAATATTTTTAAAGTTTAATGATTTCTTTTAGTTGCTTTATAAGCAAAAATTTGACAAAGTGAAAATGTTAATTAAAAAAAAAAAATAAAAGAAAACTTTTTAATTAAAAATCATATAATTTTATATTATCTACCACTTTTTCTATTGTTTTTACTTTGTAAAGCATAAATTAAAATTTTAATAATATTCTTCAATTTTATGACTAATTATTTTCTATTAATAAAAATTTCCATAAAGTATGAAATAATTTTTCCAAAGAACTAACAAAAAATTTACATAATTTTGTAAACAAATTAACTTTTTTATACTTGAAGCTCATTTGCAAGTTATTATTTTCAAATTACATAATAATTTATATTTTAAATTCGTTTTTTACAAATTTCAACTTTATTCTACATAAAAAACGTTTACACTTTCTATATGTTTACTCTCTGCTTGTTAGCTTTACACCGCAGTTTATGCAGTTAATATGGCAACTACTTAATGAGTTGGCAACACTTTATTGCAACTATATAGCAGCTTAACATTTTAAGGGATAATGATTTTCTTGCTTTTCAAAGTGCATTTTTAGAAATTTTAATATTTTTTTAAATTAAAAGGAGTTTTAATATACTTTAGAGAAATTTAGCTAAATAAACATTATTTTTTTATATTTAAAAAAGTCGCTCAACAGTTTTTTAAAGTAAAAAGGAAAAAACATTTTTAAGGCCATTTTGGCTTTATGTTTATGAAAGGTATTTCATTTTTTGTAGTAAAATGAAATCTTGAAATAAAGATCGTAAGTTTAAAGTTAGTAATTTATTAAAAAATTATAATTAATTTATATTTGTAATTGAAATTTTATATTTCTATGAAAGAAATAATAAAAATGGCGTATAACAGTTAAAAAATGTAAACATAAATTTTTTTGGGAAAAATTTAGTTGTATCAGTTTTTCTAGTAATTTTTTCATCTGTATAACAGTTTTTTTCATAAAGAAATGTTGTGTATAACAGTTTATTACAGTACAATTTTGTATAGAATTATTTTTATTAAACTGTATAAGAAATTTGTGTAATTTATACCAACTATTTTTATAAAAAATATTGTGTATAACAGTTTTTTTCTAAAGAAAAACTTTAGAAATGTTCATTGTTTTTTGTAAAAAATTGTGTATAACAGCGTCTTCTAGATAAATGTTGTGTTTAATAGTTTTCTAACAAACTAATTTTGTGTATAACAGTTTTTTCTAAATAAAATGTTGGGTATAACAGTTTATTACAGTACAATTTTGTTTAGAACTATTTTTTTTTTTCAACTGTATAAGAAATTTGTTTAATTTATACCAATTTTTTTTATAAAAATATTGTGTATAACAGTTTTTTTCTAAAGAAAAACGTTAGTATAATATTATTCTTTGTTTTTTTATGAAAATTTTGTATGAGTGTCTTCTAGATAAATGTTGTGTTTAATAGTTTTCTAATGAACAAATTTTGTGTTCTGTCTAGGTAATATATTGTATATAACAGTTTATTACTGTACAATTTTGTTAAGAACTGTTTTTTTCAACTATAATGAGATATTTGTTTAATTTATAACAGTTTTTTTATAAAAAAATATTGTGTATAACAATTTTTTTCTAGAGAAAAACGTTAGTATAACATTTTTCCTTGTTTTTTTTATAAAAATTTTGTATAACAGTTTCTTCTAGATAAATGTTGTGTTTAATATTGTGTATAACATTTTTTTCTAGATACAATTTTGTGCTTAATAGTTTTCTAATGAAAAAAATTTTGTGTATAACACTTTATTGCAATAAAATGTTGAGTAGAGCCCTTATAACAGTTTTTTTAGAGAAAAACGTTAATATAACATTTTTCGTAGATAATTATAGAGCGTATAAGAGTTTTTTTTAATAAAATGTTTACGTATAACAGTTTTTCACAGTAAAATTATGTGTATAATTTTGTTTTTTTTTTATAAAAAGTTGGTGTATAACAGTTTTTAATAAAAAAGTTGGTGTAGAACAGTTTTTTAACAAAAAAAGTTGGTGTATAACAGTTTTTTTTTATAAAAAAACTTGGTGTATAACAGTTTTTCTTAAGAAAAGTTGAGCGTATAACAATTTATGCGAAATGTAAACAAAAATTCTTCCACACACAACAAAATAACGTTAGTTTCTATTGCCAATATGGCAACTTTATTATAATCACAACAATAGAGAGAAATGTAAACAAAACACAAACATTCACTTAGAATTGATAACATAAAAGAAATTCATGATGTTATTTAAGGAAATTTTCTGCAAAAATTAAATTTCTTTAGAAAATTGTGTTAATTTATAAGTTGTTTATTATATTTTCTATGAAAAAATTTTGTATATTCTGTAATAACTATTAATATTAATAAAATAATATGGTTGTTAGCAAGAAACTTTATTTGACTTCTTCAAGGGGGCTTAACGCTTGAAAAAAAAACCTTTAGCCCTTAAAACTAATTCAATCATATTACTGTATTACAAATTTTTATTTAAAAATTTAGCTTTTTATAGTGTCAAAATAACATTTAACTAAAGGAAAATATTATTTTTGTTAAGAGAAAAACACACTAATTAGCAGTTAGACATAGACATGTAAATAGTTAAGTAAATACTTGTAAATGTTTTTTTGTAAATAGTAATAGAAGCTCTATGTATAAAAGGAAATGTTTATAATGTAGTTACAGAAGTAAAAATTTGTTGACCCATATTTATTTGAATACAAACTAAAACACAAAAAAGAGGTTGTTAGTCCATAAATTTATAATTGGCAGAAGGTTTTTGGATTTGTAAAGATTTATTTCTTTATACATAGAAATTTTAAGTTAATTACTGCTAAAAATAACATAAATATAAAACTTATTAAACTGTAAATTTTTTTCTTTGCAATTAATTTAAAAATGTTTTTTTTAATTTTTAAAAAAAAAATTTAGTAATTTTCACTTTTTCAGCTTTTTTCTAGTAATTTTCTCTATATTTTTTGCTTCATCATCATTTCGTTTTCGAAATCATTTTCATTTTCAAAACATTAAATGTAATTTTCATGTTTTTTTAAGTTTTGTTTAATTTAAGGTTAAATAAATGACGACACGGCCAACAACAAAAAAAATCGAACAAACATTACTACCACAACAAACATTACAACAATAAATACCAGTTTATTATTATTAATTTTTTGAGAGAGAGTGCTGTTAGTTAAAGAGAAATGACGAAATTCCCTGGAATTAATATAGGTGACGTAAAATCTACCGTTATATTACAACAATACAACACCAACACATATAAATAATTGTAATATTTTGGTAGTTTTTTTTACTATTATTATTTAGTTTGTTTTGTTTTCATCTTCGTTTAGGTTTTTGTTTTGTTTACTCACACTTTTAGCCCAAAACCCATCCCAAATATTAATGACAATAACACAACAGCAACAAAAATTCAATGATAAATGTAAAAGTATTAAATGTAAACATTGTGTGAAAGAGGGGACCACAACAAGTTGTAAACATTTAAGTTACCTCAGGGATGGTAATTATAGTGATATTTAAATTTTAAGCAAATACAAGTTTTCTCTACAGAAGATGTATACTTATAAAAATGTTTGTAGAAAATAGGTGTTAATACAAAAAATGTTCTTTAAAGAATGTTTATTTAGTTGCAAACATAAAATTATTTTATTAATACTTTTTTTTTATTCACTTTCCCTTCTCTGTTCTAAAACAAATGTTTACCTGTGGTGGCGTTTTGGTTTTGTTTATTTGCTGAACAAATTATGAATTGTTTTTGAAACCTTAACACTTTCAATTTATGTTTAATTTTATGAGTTATTTTTAAGGTCTGATCTATTAAGAATTTGGCAATTTATGAAGCCATTTTTTAATTTACCACTAATGCGGCCAAAAGGATGCCAGACCAGAGATTTTTGCAAACACATGTAAAGTTGTCATTAGAAAAACGCCGTTTTACAAATTATCTTTGAGAAAAACTATTATACAAGATCTTTTCGTTTGGAAGAAGTGATCTAAAGTTTTTAGTCTAGTCTATAGTCTAGTCTATAGTCTAGTCTATAGTCTAGTCTATAGTCTAGTCTATAGTCTAGTCTATAGTCTAGTCTATAGTCTAGTCTATAGTCTAGTCTATAGTCTAGTCTAGTCTATAGTCTAGTCTATAGTCTAGTCTATAGTCTAGTCTATAGTCTAGTCTATAGTCTAGTCTATAGTCTAGTCTATAGTCTAGTCTATAGTCTAGTCTATAGTCTAGTCTATAGTCTAGTCTATAGTCTAGTCTATAGTCTAGTCTATAGTCTAGTCTATAGTCTAGTCTATAGTCTAGTCTATAGTCTAGTCTATAGTCTAGTCTATAGTCTAGTCTATAGTCTAGTCTATAGTCTAGTCTATAGTCTAGTCTATAGTCTAGTCTATAGTCTAGTCTATAGTCTAGTCTATAGTCTAGTCTATAGTCTAGTCTATAGTATAGTCTATAGTCTAGTCTAAAGTCTAGTCTAGTCTATAGTCTAGTCTATAGTCTAGTCTAGTCTATAGTCTAGTCTATAGTCTAGTCTAGTCTATAGTCTAGTCTATAGTCTAGTCTAGTCAATAGTCTAGTCTATAGTCTAGTCTAGTCTAGTCTAGTCTAGTCTAGTCTAGTCTAGTCTAGTCTAGTCTAGTCTATAGTCTAGTCTATAGTCTAGTCTATAGTCTAGTCTATAGTCTAGTCTATAGTCTAGTCTATAGTCTAGTCTATAGTCTAGTCTATAGTCTAGTCTATAGTCTAGTCTATAGTCTAGTCTATAGTCTAGTCTATAGTCTAGTCTATAGTCTAGTCTATAGTCTAGTCTATAGTCTAGTCTATAGTCTAGTAAGTCTAGTCTATAGTCTAGTCTATAGTCTAGTCTATAGTCTAGTCTATAGTCTAGTCTATAGTCTAGTCTATAGTCTAGTCTATAGTCTAGTCTATAGTCTAGTCTATAGTCTAGTCTAGTCTAGTCTATAGTTAGTCTATAGTCTAGTCTATAGTCTAGTCTATAGTCTAGTCTATAGTCTAGTCTATAGTCAAATTTATTAAAACAAAGTGTCAATTTAATGTTCAACTTTTGAACTCTTTACAAAATAATTTATTAACCAATTTCATGGCTTTAAGAGAAAAAATGCATCCGTCTCGCTTGCCTGCTCATTAAACGGTTCAAATTTAAAATTTTGTAAAAACAAACGCATTTGTATAACCCAGCAAACTTCAAAGTTAAAAAATCCTATGTATGGAATCATAATATAGAATATTTTCCAATGGTTTGAGTAAAATTCATTCTATTTAAAGGGGGACAAACCAAAAAAAAAAGATATATTCTAAAAACCGGAAGTAAAACAATTGTTTAATACAAATACCCCGTCAATACTGATGAAGTGAGTGTATTATTATAACTCATGTGGATTTACTACGTGTATAGGTTTTGAAAATTTGTGTTCTATTGTTTAAAATAAAATGATTTTATGTTCATTTTTTATATGATTTATAGCTTAGCAATTTTTATGTGATGTTTTTAATTTTAAAAAGGAATTTTTCTCAAGATTTATTGAACAATAATAAAACAAAAGAGCAAAAAGAACAAAAAACATAAAAAAATAAAATTATTATATAGGCTTAAAACAAAATAAGCATAAAAGTATTAAATTACTCTTTGTCACGTTAGAGTTAGTGCAACGTGCAAATTAAATGGAAAATTTTCAATGAGAATATAATAATTAAAGTAAAATGTTGGCAATTTTTAAAAAAAATAAAGTACAATGACTTATTAACCTTATTTAGAGTTTAAATATAAACAAGAATTGTATTAAAAATAATTTTTCTTTCCTTTTTTATAAATTTTAATCTGGCCACTTTAAGGCATTTTTTTAAAATGTAAATATTGCTATTTTCTTTTGCCAATATAGCAATTTTATCACTCACAATAGCATTAAAGAGAAATGTAAACAAAATCCGAACATTCACTTAGAATTGATAACAAAAAATTTTACTTCTATTATATTTATTGAGTAATTAATGAAGTGGATAAGTCTATAGGTGAGTCTATTGATCACTCTAATGTTTAGTCTATAGACTTCGCTAGGCTATGGCTTTTGAATAGTCTAGGACTAGCCTATTTATTAGTATATTAATAAATTTATTCACCGGAATATTTACTACTCTATGCACTAGTCTATGAACTAGTCTAAAGACTTGTCTTTGCAGTAGTCAATTGACATATCCATTAGTCTATGAACTATTTAGTCTATGGAGTAGCTTACGCTTTAAATATAGCTCAGTTTGCAGTTTAGTTCTAGTTCTGTTTCTAGTTTTGTTCTAGTTCTGTTCTGGTTCTGTTCTAGTTCTGTTCTGGTTCTGTTCTAGTTCTGTTTCTAGTTCTGTTCTAGTTCTGTTCTAGTTCTGTTCTAGTTCTGTTCTAGTTCTGTTCTAGTTCTGTTCTAGTTCTGTTCTAGTTCTGTTCTAGTTCTGTTCTAGTTCTGTCTAGTTCTGTTCTAGTTCTGTTCTAGTTCTGTTCTAGTTCTGTTCTAGTTCTGTTCTAGTCTGTTCTAGTTCTGTTCTAGTTCTGTTCTAGTTCTGTTCTAGTTCTGTTCTAGTTCTGTTCTGTTCTAGTTCTGTTCTAGTTCTATTTCTGTTCTAGTTCTGTTCTAGTTCTGTTTCTAGTTCTGTTCTAGTTCTGTTCTAGTTCTGTTCTAGTTCTGTTCTAGTTCTGTTCTAGTTTCTGTTCTAGTTCTGTTCTAGTTCTGTTCTAGTTCTGTTCTAGTTCTGTTCTAGTTCTAGTTCTGTTCTTAGTTCTGTCTAGTTCTAGTTCTGTTCTAGTTCTGTTCTAGTTCTGTTCTATGTTCTAGTTCTGTTCTAGTTCTGTTTCTAGTTCTAGTTCTAGTTCTGTTCTAGTTTCTGTTCTAGTGTCTGTTCTAGTTCTGTTCTAGTTCTGTTCTAGTTCTGTTCTAGTTCTGTTCTAGTTCTGTTCTAGTTCTGTTCTAGTTCTGTTCTAGTTCTGTTCTAGTTCTGTTCTAGTTCTGTTCTAGTTCTGTTCTAGGTTCTGTTCTAGTTGCTGTTCCGAGTTCTGTTCTAGTTCTGTCTAGTTCTGTTCTAGTTCTGTTCTAGTTCTGTTTTAGTTCTGTTCTAGTTCTGTTCTAGTTCTGTTCTAGTTCTGTTCTAGTTCTGTTCTAGTTCTGTTCTAGTTCTGTTCTAGTTCTGGTACTATTCTGTTCTAGTTTCTGTTCTAGTTCTGTTCTAGTTCTGTTCTTGTTCTGTACTAGTTCTGTTCTAGTTCTGTTCTAGTTCTGTTCTAGTTCTGTTTAGTTCTGTTCTAGTTCTGTTCTAAGTGTCTGTTCTAGTTCTGTTCTAGTTCTGTTCTAGTTCTGTTCTAGTTCTGTTCTAGTTCTGTTCTAGTTCTGTTCTAGTTCTGTTCTAGTTCTGTTCTAGTTCTGTTCTAGTTCTGTTCTAGTTCTGTTCTAGTTCTGTTCTAGTTCTGTTCTAGTTCTGTTCTAGTTCTGTTCTAGTTCTGTTCTAGTTCTGTTCTAGTTCTGTTCTAGTTCTGTTCTAGTTCTGTTCTAGTTCTGTTCTAGTTCTGTGCTAGTTCTGTTCTAGTTCTGTTCTAGTTCTATTCTAGTTCTGTTCTAGTTCTATTCTAGTTCTGTTCTAGTTCTGTTCTAGTTCTGTTCTAGTTCTGTGCTAGTTCTGTTCTAGTTCTGTTCTAGTTCTATTCTAGTTCTGTTCTAGTTCTATTCTAGTTATGTTCTAGTTCTGTTCTAGTTGTTAACAAATTACCATGCGATTTCTTTAAGTGTATTTCCCACTGATTGATTTCATTTAACTTTTAACCACTTTATTTAAAACAAATATTTTGAAAAAAACGGTATGTATTTATTTCAATATTGATTTGGTTGAATGAAAAGACATCTATTAACTTTAAGAATAAATAGAATAGAACTGAAAATCTTTTCATCTCTAACCAGTATCTTTACAATCATTTTCTATTGTATTTTAAATTTATTAACATAATCATATGCCCAGCACTTGCCTTTGTCTTGAGTCTGTTACTAAAAGAAACAAAAATATGAAAAGAAAAATCTAACAAGATTTTATATTGTAACTCTTACACCCTACTCATGCTGTGTGTGCGGATGGAGGCCACTTCAAAGTTCAAAAACTCTTCTTCTTCGCTATTCATCTAACACAAAAGCTGTTGGTATCTTTTTTTTAATTTAGTACTTTATTTAAGATGTTACCACATTTTAAAATAAATTCTAACAAAAAACTTTAGAAAAACCCAACAATGTTTAAATAAATGAACGTGGTTTTTCAAGTGTAACTATGGCAAGGAGTAGCTATGCAAAATATAAGTTTTATTTTTATATTTTTCCCGGTAACCAAGCAGCTTTTAAAGGTATTTTTACAATGTAATTTTTTTGGGGTTAAAGCTTAATATATTTCATTTACAAAACCTTACAACAAAAGCACATTTATAAAGAAATTTTGGGTAAAAATCCTTTAGTTAAAATGGAAATAAATTTAAGAAAAAAAACAATTTTATTTTATATAGCTATTCCCTTTTCTTTCCCTTGGAACTTCTTTACAACACGTGGAAACAAGGTGTAGGCTTTGGTATTTAAAACTCAAACATTTGTTTGAAGAGCTTCTAATGCGTATAAAAATCCCTAGAATTTGCCATGCCAACCAAGCACATTACACATTTCTTTGAGAGAAGCAATTATACTCACAATCGCTTACTTTTTTCATTAGGGTCTAAACGATATACCCCTGATGCCCCTGACTATTCGAAGGAACTCACTATTACGGACTTATGTAGCAACCGCTATTAGCTGCTTGACGGTAGACGTTGGACTGTGAAGAAAGCGAAGTTTTCTACCATTTATAATATCAGAGCAGTGTGTTCGATGCCCAACAGAGGCAACAGTAAAAATGCGAACAACAAGTTTGATATAGGTCCAGGACTATGTATCATACATCCACCTCCTTAGACATCTACGAACTAACCAACTACTAACTAACTAACTAACTAACTAACTAACTAACTAACTAACTAACTAACTAACTAACTAACTAACTAACTAACTAACTAACTAACTAACTAACTAACTAACTAACTAACTAACTAACTAACTAACTAACTAACTAACTAACTAACTAACTAACTAACTAACTAACTAACTAACTAACTAACTAACTAACTAACTAACTAACTAACTAACTAACTAACTAACTAACTAACTACTAACTAACTAACTAACTAACTACTAACTAACTAACTACTAACTAACTAACTAACTAACTAACTAACTAACTAACTAACTAACTAACTAACTAACTAACTAACTAACTAACTAACTAACTAACTAACTAACTAACTAACTAACTAACTAACTAACTAACTAACTAACTAACTAACTAACTAACTAACTAACTAACTAACTAACTAACTAACTACTAACTAACTAACTAACTAACTAACTAACTAACTAACTGACTAACTAACTAGTCTATAGTGTGGTTTGGACTATAATGTAGTCTTTAATCTGGACTATACTGTTTTCTATAGTCTGGACTATAGTGTAGTCTACAGTCTGGACTGTAGTGTAGTCTATAGTGTGGACTATAGTGTAGTCTATAGTCTAGACTATAGTGTAGTCTATAGTCTAGACTATAGTGTAGTCTATAGTCTAGACTATAGTGTAGTCTATAGTCTAGACTATAGTGTAGTCTATAGTCTAGACTATAGTGTAGTCTATAGTCTGGATTATAGTGTAGTCTATAGTCTGGATTATAGTGTAGTCTATAGTCTGGACTATACTGTAGTCTATAGTCTGGACTATACTGTAGTTTATAGTCTGGACTATACTGTAGTCTATAGTCTGGACTATAGTGTAGTCTAAAGTCTGGACTATAGTGTAGTCTATAGTCTGAACTATGGTGTAGTCTATAGTCTGGACCATAGCGTAGTCTATAGTCTGGAGTACACTCTACATAGTGTGGTCTATAGTCTCAACTTTAGTGGACTTTTCAGTGTTCTGGCCACCACTCTAGTTTTTAGTCTAAAATATAGCAAAGTCCTACTCTTAACAGCAGATTAACTTCTCGTTGCAAATAAACCTCCCCAATTGAAATAAATTAATCTCCCTCATAAAAATTGCTTTATAAATAAGATTTTCCCTTAATTAAACAATAAAGTTTAGTTAATGCTTCATTAAATTTTCAAAAATTTAAATCTAATCTTTTATGATAGAGTTTTGAAAATTATATGGAGAACATACTATATGAACACATTTGACATTTAGTCAACTGTACAAACCCAAAAAATTTGCTGTTTTGTTGGAAATTTTCAAATGACTTGAAAAAAAAACTATTGTGTTTGGTGTGTGTGTGTTCCAGTCAGTCAACCCATTGCGTGTGTTTTCGAAAGGCAGGCAAAAACGATATGACAATGGGGAAAGTGCCAAAAATAGAAGGTGGTTTAAAAATACCAGGCATTTAACTTACATACCACCAAAAATATAGGATTGGTCAAGGTTATAAGGCGAACAAGTATTTTTGGGAGTTTTTTATTTCCGTTTGTTATATTTTTGATAAAGTTAACAAAAAAAAAATTGGCATATTTTGCTTTTAAATAGAATTGGAAGCCAAATAAAAATTAAATACGTAAAATATCCCTTTTTACCAAAATAAATTTCATATCCCTTTTTTGTTTATAATTCTATTAATTTCTCCTTAAAAAAAGGGCAATAAAATTAGAAATAGATATTGATAATATAAATAAAATTGTTATACTGGTATGAGGTCATATCTTTTTTTACTTAAAGTTAAAGGTGTGTATTAATTTTACAATTTCTTCCTGTTTTAGTTTATTTAAACAAAATTTTTTAAAAAACTTATAATTAACTAAAACAAAAACGTCTCTAATTTGTTGTGATATCTTGTATTAGATATCATTGTTTTTATTATATTTTTATTTTCTGTTCTGGAAAAACAATCTAATTAAACTGAAAAAAATCTTAATTACTATTTCTAGGCAAACATTCAAAACAACACAAATAATTTTCTAAAAGTTCCCATCCCATTATTATTTTTTTCATTTTACTTTTTTTTGCACAGAACTTAGTCTACTGCCCTTCCCCTTAGCTGCTGCTGTTGAGAAATTGTTTAAACAAAATTTTCACGTATTGTTAAGTTAAATTAAATAAAAAGAAAATAAATTAGAATAATTAAAAAAATAATAATAAAAAACGTAGTAGTCATAGAAAACAAGTATGATGACATAAAATCTAGAAGGAAATACACGGTGAGAAAAAGTTCTACCTAGTCTATAGACTAGAATATAATCCAGTCTACAAACTAAACTATATGTATATATAGTGTATACAGTCTGGATTAAAGCGTTGTCTATAGTCTGGGCTATAGTCGACTCTAGTCTGGACTATATTCTATTCTATAGTCTAGTCTACAGGCTGGACTAGAGTCCAGTCTGCAGTCTCGACTTTAGTCTAGTATATAGTCTGGACTATAGTCAATAGTCTGGACTATAGTCAATAGTCTAGACTATAGTCTAGTCTATAGCCTGGACTATAGTCCAGTCTATAGTCTGTACTATAGTCTAGTCTATAGTCTGGACTATATTCTAGTCTATAGTCTGGACTATAGTCTATTCTATAGCCTGGACTATAGTCCTATCCATAGTCTGGACTATAATCCAGTTGATAGTCCAGACTAGTCTACAGTCTTGACTAGAGTCTAGTCAGGCTATAGTCTAGCATATAGTCTAGAGTCTAGTCTACAATCTGGACTAGAGTCTAGTTTATAGTCTGGACTATAGTCTAGTCTGTCGTCTGGACTATAGTCTAGTCTGTAGCCTGGACTATAGTCCAGTCTATAGTCTAGTCTATAGTCTAGTCCATAGTCTAGTCTATAGTCTAATCCATAGTCCAGACTATAGTCTAGTCTATAGTCTGGACTATAGTCTAGTCCATAGTCTGGACTATAGTCTATTCTATAGCATAGTACATAGACTGGACTATAGTTTAGTCTATAGTCTGGACTATAGTCTAGTCTTTAATATGGACTATAGTCTAGTCTATAGTCTGGACTATAGTCTAGTCTATAGTCTGGACTATAGTCTAGTCTATAGTCTGGACTATAGTCTAGTCTATAGTCTGGACTATAGTCTAGTCTATAGTCTGGACTATAGTCTAGTCTATAGTCTGGACTATAGTCTAGTCTATAGTCTGGACTATAGTCTAGTCTATAGTCTGGACTATAGTCTAGTCTATAGTCTGGACTATAGTCTAGTCTATAGTCTGGACTATAGTCTAGTCTATAGTGTGGACTATAGTCTAGTCTATAGTGTGGACTATAGTCTAGTCTATAGTCTGGACTATAGTCTAGTCTATAGTGTGGACTATAGTCTAGTCTATAGTGTGGACTATAGTCGAGTCTATAGTCTGGACTATAGTCTAGTCCATAGTCTAGACTATAATCTAGTCTATAGTCTGGACTATAGTCTAGCCTATAGTCTAGTCTATAGTCTGGACTATAGTCTAGTCTATAGTCTGGACTATAGTCTAGTCTATAGTCTGGACTATAACCTAGTCTGTAGCCTGGACTATAATCTTTTGCCAGATTAAAGTCTAATCTATAGTCAACAGTCTGAACTAGCAAATTTTTGTTTACTTTTTAAAATGATTTATTTTTAGCTCCAAAAATAAACGTTAAAATTCCTAACTAAACTCGTTTTTTATATTTTTATTTCTTCTTCTTTTAAAATGCTTCTTAACAAATTGTTGTTGTTGTTACTTTTCTAGATTTGTTTTGTTTACCAATATATGTATTCGAATTTTAATTTGTTAGCATTCTATTAACGCGTTTTGCATTTTTAAGATAATTAAAAATTTTTACACGCATACACCCAAGCAAACAACCAATACCCTTTAAAAAAGAAACATACACACATTCTTTCATAGAAAAAAACTGTTAAAAAGAAAACAAGTGTTTTTCTTCTTTATCGATTTGTTTGTTTGTTATTTTTATGTACTTATTGAGTAATAAATACCGTTAAAACTGTCAAAATTTGACAGTTACTTAAAATAAGTAAAAATGACTGCGAATAAAGTATTAAAGGAAAAGGAAAAAAAGTGATATAAAACCAGTTTTTTTTTTAAATTTTGGGATTAGAGAATTTTCTGTTTTCTAGAGAAGCTATAAAAAATATAATAATGTTTTTTAATTTAGTTATTAAAAAATAAAAATAATTAAACAGAGAACAGTGGTAAAAAATTTTATAAATTTTATGCAAAATTTAAGATTTCTAGACAATATATTAGTGTGTAAACAGATATGATTATAGGCCAGACTTTGGACAAGGAAACAGACCACTCTATAGACTAGACTATAGTCCAATTTTAGACAAGACTTTGCCCCATACAATAAAATATGCTACAGTCCAGAATATGGACTAATCTCTAGTCCCGATAATAGACTAGAATAGGCAACAATACAGATTATAGACTAGATCATAGCTCAGACTATATAGAGGAAATTTATCGAAAATGTTCTATAAAAAGAAAATTTATCGAAAATTTCCTATAAAAATTAAATTTATCGAAAATTTCCTATAAAAATTAAATTTATCGAAAATTTCCTATAAAAAGAAAATTTATCGAAAATTTCCTATAAAAAGAAAATTAATCAAAATTTTCCTATAAAAAGAAAATTTATCGAAAATTTCCTATAAAAAGAAAATTTATCGAAAATTTCCTATAAAAAGAAAATTTATCGAAAATTTCCTATAAAAAGGAAATTTATCGAGAAATTCCTATAAAAAGGGAATTTATCGAGAAATTCCTATAAAAAGGAAATTTATCGAAAATGTCCTATAAAAAGGAAATTTATCGAAAATGTCCTATAAAAAGGAAATTTATCGAAAATGTCCTATAAAAAGGAAATTTATCGAAAATGTCCTATAAAAAGGAAATTTATCGAAAATGTCCTATAAAAAGAAAATCTATCGAAAAATTCCTATCAAAAGGAAATTTATTAAAAATTTCCTATAAAAAGGAAATTTATTACAAATTTCCTATAAAAAGGAAATTTATCACAAATTTCCTATAAAAAGGAAATTTATCGCAAATTTCCTATAAAAAGGATATTTATCGCAAATTTATAAAAAAAAATGTATCGAAAAATTCCTATAAAAGGAAATTTATCGAAAATTTTCTATAAAAAGGAAATTTATAAAATGTTTTTCATAAAAAGGAAATTTATCGAAAATTTCCTATAAAAAGGAAATTAACTGAGAACGTCATATAAAAAAGAAATTTATTGAAAATACACCAGACTACAGTCCAGACTATAGTCCAAAATATAGACCAGACTATACCCAAACTTTAGTCCAGAATATAGACCAGACTTTAGTCCAGGCTATAGACCAGACTATAGACTAGATTATAGTCCAGACTATAGACTATAATCCAGACAATAGAATAGATTATAGTCCAGACTATAGACTATAATCCAGACAATAGACTAGATTATAGTCCAGACTATAGACTACACTATAGTCCAGACTATAGTCCAGACTATAGTCCAGACTATAGACCAGACTATAGTCTAGACTATAGTCCATGCTATAGTCCAGACTATAGACTAGACTATAGTCTAGACTATAGACTAGACTATAGTCCAGACTATAGACTAGACTATAGTCCAGACTATAGACTAGACTATAGTCCAGACTATACACTAGACTATAGTCCAGACTATAGACTAAGTTAGAGACTAGAACAGAACTAGACCAGAGTATAGACTAGACTATAGTACAGACTATAGACTAGACTATAGTCCAGACTATAAACTAGATTAAAGACTTGACTATAGACCCAGAGTATAGACCAGACTATAGATAAGATTATAGACCAGACTATAGACCAGACTTTAGTCCAGACTATAGACTAGACTATAGTCCAGACTATAGACTAGGTTAAAGACAAGACAATAGACTACACTATAGTTCAGACTACAAACTACACTATGTACTAGACCAGCGAAAGGTTATAGACAAATCTATAGTCCAAACTGGGAACTAAACTACAGTCCAGGCTATAGACTATACTATAAACCAGACTATAGACTATTAAACTTTTAATTGCTTATAATTATTTAATAAATTTTAATTTAAAAATGTAAAATTTAACAAAACTTACCTGTAATATTTTTCCAAATAATCTCAAAGATGAATCCGAATCCCACTTAGCTGATGATCATGCAAAAAGAGCAACAATATTTACTTAAGTTGCAAATGACTGTGTATGTGGAGAGCGTAGTTTTGTTGATGATTTTTCTTTATTGCAGTATTAGTAATGTTTCACTACCACCTGTTGCTGTCATAACAAACCGCTAGATATGTTTCATTTTTATCACTCGTTTCCAAGCAATAAGCTTTTGGTTTGTTTGTATAAAGCTTACACACTCATTTTATAAACTCTCTGAATTTCTCACTTTGTTAATTTTTTTTCGTATTTAAAACAATTGTTTATGTTAAATAATTTTAAACCGGGTTTTAGTAAACACAATTTTAGAGCATGTTTGTTTGTATTTGAGTGTTGGGAAAAAAAGGTGTGTGGGAATTTTTTTTGTGTAAAAATATTTAATCTCTGAGTAATACTACAACAGAACTTTAGGTATTTTAAACTCTGGGTTGTATTAAGAGGAGCAGAAGCTTCTTGCTTATTTTTTATTTTTTTTGCTTTTCTTACTCTTTTATACGTATTTTTTTTATTAAAGCCAAGTTATTTTTTATCTTGTTGTTTTTGTTTTCTATTTTTATACTTTTTATAAGTTGCCAAGTATAGGTGAGTTTTAAAAGCCGCGTTGTTGTAATTTTTCGTGTATATAGATAAATTTTTTTACAAAACCAGGAAAATTTTATCAGGCCCCCCTCAATACATACATTTTTTTACCAAACTTGTTAATTTATGCACTTTTTTAACTTTAATGTAATTCCAGTCTAAAGAAGCCTCTTCTTTTTTTGTTGTTGTTTAACCACTCAACCAATATTTTTCTTCATTTCTTTAAAATGAAATCATGCAAGTTTTGAAAAAATTCACTCAATTGTAACAAATTGCAAAATATTTTATTTTACTTTTTGTATTTATCATTATTTTACACTTAACACTTATTTTCTTAAAAAACAGAACTTTCTAAAACACAAATTTAATTTATCTTGTTGTAAGCTTAATTATTTATATATTTTTTTAAACAAACTTTAAATATGGCTGGCTACACACGCGCTGCGCTACTAACAAATTTTTAATACTTTTTTTTATAATATTTTTACATTCTTTTCAATATTTTGTTACCTTTTTCTTTCTTTGATTACAAACTTCATTTATTTACTTCAAACTTCACTCTTTTGACAACTTAACATTAACAACAACAATAAGAAAAAAGCCTACGTAAGTTTTAGTCATGTTTTGTATTCAAACACAAAATGACAAACGCGTCTCAAAAAAAGACCGACCGAACGAACGTACGTGCACGCGCCACTAGTAATCATCCACAACTTAACACGCCTGTTACTAAATCGCACCTAACTACCTTTACTTTACGCTCTCTCATTTACACCCAATGTTAACGTCGTCATATTTACTGCTATGAGGGAATGTATTGGAATTGAAGTTATTTTGTGTGCAAGCTTTTTAAATGAATAAAGCTTTATATCGCACAAAAATAGCGTTATTAAGTTAAAATAAACTTAATAACGTTCGTGTGGATAACTTTAATATTTAAAGCTTTTTCTTTGTGGAAACGGAACATGAAAAAAATGTTAAAATCGTAAATACCGTTACATAATGCTCGGTATTATCTATAGTGTAAATTATAATTCAATCTGTAGTCTGAACTATAGTGTAGTACATTGCCTCTACTATAGTCTAGTCTATAGTCTGCACTGTAGCCTATTCTATAGTCTGAACTATAGCCTATTCTATAGTCTGGACTATAACCTAGTCTATAGTCTGGACTATAACCTAGTCTATAGTCTGGACTATAGCCTATTCTATATTCTGGACTATAGCCTAGTCTATAGTCTGGACTATAGCCTAGTCTATAGTCTGGACTATAGCCTAGTCTATAGTCTGGACTATAGCCTAGTCTATAGTCTGGACTATAGCCTAGTCTATAGTCTGGACTATAGCCTAGTCTATAGTCTGGACTATAGCCTAGTCTATAGTCTGGACTATAGCCTAGTCTATAGTCTGGACTATAGCCTAGTCTATAGTCTGGACTATAGCCTAGTCTATAGTCTGGACTATAGCCTAGTCTATAGTCTGGACTATAGCCTAGTCTATAGTCTGGACTATAACCTAGTCTATAGTCTGGACTATAGCCTAGTCTATATTCTGGACTATAGCCTAGTCTATAGTCTGGACTATAGCCTAGTCTATAGTCTGGACTATAGCCTAGTCTATAGTCTGGACTATAGCCTAGTCTATAGTCTGGACTATAGCCTAGTCTATAGTCTGGACTATAGCCTAGTCTATAGTCTGGACTATAGCCTAGTCTATAGTCTGGACTATAGCCTAGTCTATAGTCTGGACTATAGCCTAGTCTATAGTCTGGACTATAGCCTAGTCTATAGTCTGGACTATAACCTAGTCTATAGTCTGGACTATAGCCTAGTCTATATTCTGGACTATAGCCTAGTCTATATTCTGGACTATAGCCTAGTCTATAGTCTGGACTATAGCCTAGTCTATAGTCTGGACTATAGCCTAGTCTATAGTCTGGACTATAGCCTAGTCTATAGTCTGGACTATAGTCTAGTCTATAGTCTGCACTGTAGCCTATTCTATAGTCTGCACTGTAGCCTATTCTATAGTCTGGACTATAGCCTATTCTATAGTCTGGACTATAACCTAGTCTATAGTCTGGACTATAACCTAGTCTATAGTCTGGACTATAACCTAGTCTATAGTCTGGACTATAGCCTAGTCTATATTCTGGACTATAGCCTAGTCTATAGTCTGGACTATAGCCTAGTCTATAGTCTGGACTATAGCCTAGTCTATAGTCTGGACTATAGCCTAGTCTATAGTCTGGACTATAGCCTAGTCTATAGTCTGGACTATAGCCTAGTCTATAGTCTGGACTATAGCCTAGTCTATAGTCTGGACTATAGCCTAGTCTATAGTCTGGACTATAGCCTAGTCTATAGTCTGGACTATAGCCTAGTCTATAGTCTGGACTATAGCCTAGTCTATAGTCTGGACTATAGCCTAGTCTATAGTCTGGACTATAGCCTAGTCTATAGTCTGGACTATAGCCTAGTCTATAGTCTGGACTATAGCCTAGTCTATAGTCTGGACTATAGCCTAGTCTATAGTCTGGACTATAGCCTAGTCTATAGTCTGGACTATAGCCTCGTCTATAGTCTGGACTATAGCCTAGTCTATAGTCTGGACTATAGCCTAGTCTATAGTCTGGACTATAGCCTAGTCTATAGTCTGGACTATAGCCTAGTCTATAGTCTGGACTATAGCCTAGTCTATAGTCTGGACTATAGCATAGTCTATAGTCTGGACTATAGCCTAGTCTATAGTCTGGACTATAGCCTAGTCTATAGTCTGGACTATAGCCTAGTCTATAGTGTGGACTATAGCCTAGTCTATAGTGTGGACTATAGCCTAGTCTATAGTCTGGACTGTAGTCTAGTCTATAGTCTGGACTATAGCCTAGTCTATAGTCTGGACTATAGCCTAGTCTATAGTCTGGACTATAGCCTAGTCTATAGTCTGGACTATAGTATAGTCTATAGTCTGGACTATAGTATAGTCTATAGTCTGGACTATAGTATAGTCTATAGTCTGGACTATAGCCTATTCTATAGTCTGGACTATAGCCTATTATATACTCTAGACTATAGCCTATTCTATAGCCTAGTCTATAGTCTGGATTACAGCCTAGTCTATAGTCTGAACTATAGATTAGTCTAAAGTCTGGATTATAGCCTAGTCTATAGCATGGACTACAGCCTAGTCTATAGTCTGAACTATAGCCAAGTCTAAAGTCTGGATTACAGCCTAGTCTATAGTCTGGACTATAGCCTAGTCTATTGTCTGGACTAAAGAATAGTCTATTGTGTGGACTAGTCTATAGTCTGAACTGTAGGCTGGATTATTATCTAGTCTATAGTCTACACTATAGTCTAGTCTATAATCTGGGCTATAGCCTTGACTACGGTATTAGCTATAATCTGGACTATAGTCTAGTCTATAGTCTGTACTATAGTCTAGTCTTATCTGGACTATAGTCTAGTCTATATTATGGACTATTTTTCGAACTAAAGTTTGTATTACTGTCTAGTTCACTTTCTGGACTATAGTCTAGTCTATAGTCTGATATATAGTCAGGGTTATAATGTAGCCAATAGGCTCCATATTCAAGACTATAGTCTGGACTATAATGAATTCTATCGATAGTCTGGTCTAGTCTATAGTCAGGATTATAGCCCGGTCTATGATCTTGACTACAGTTTAGTCTATAGTCTGGTCTGTAGTCTAGGAAGAGAGTCCACACTATAGTCTAGGCTGTAGTCTATCTATGGCAAGACTATGGTACACACTACCATCTGGGCAAAATACCGCACTACAGTCTAATCTATAATCAGGATTATCTATTGTCTGGACTATGATGTAAACCATAATTTGGGAAATTAGTAATCCATACATTTCTTAAAATAAATACCCACTTTTTTGAATAAAAACACTTGATATTTTTTTTTTTTTTTGGTGTTTTTGCGCGGTTTTTGTGTTATTTTATGTTTTTTTTATTTATTTACTTTATGGTGATGATTTTTTTAATGTTTTTGTTTTTTTTTTTTAATTTGTTTTTTTTTGTTTTTTTATTAAATGTTGTTTATTTGTTTGTTTTTTTTTTATCAACTAAAATACAAAAATAGTAAGGTTGGTTTTTGTTTGTAATTATTTTGTTTTTTTTTTTGTTAAAAGTGTTTCAAGTACATACAACTAACAACAAAACATATTTGTTTATTGTTTAAATTGTTAATTTAATTATATAATATATATAAATATTTATTAATTTGTTTAAGCCAAATTTCTATAATAATGGTCTCAATATAGTTTCAATTTAGTTTTTTTTTTATATGTATTTTTAAAGAAAGGTTATAGGTTAAAACACAAAACTGGTCAAAGGTCAGTTAGAAAATATTGAGTAGTGAAGTTTTGTTGTTAAGAAAGTTTTTAAAATTTAAATTTTTAATTGAAAATTAGTAATTTAATTCATTTTCCAAATTTTATTTAAATTTCATTTAAAAATTTATAACTTGACCTTTGACTTTTAAAGTATTTTGTTTAATGTGATTTACCTTTTTATTTTTTGTTGTAATTTTTAAACTTATTTACTACTACACATCAATATTATTTTTTTATATTTTTATTAGTGTTATATTTTCTTGTTTTTTTTTTCTTTTCAATAATATTTTTTGAATAATTGATTTTATGTTTTAAATTTGATTTGTTTTTTTACTCGAAAAGTGTTATTTGTTTGTATTAATTGTTTTTCTTCTTTCAATTTGGCTTATTGTTTGTGTTTTGTATTTTTAATTATTTTTAATAATAAACTTTAAGATCACATATTTTTAAAATTGTTTTTTTTTTTCAAAAAAAAAAAAAAGTTTTTTTTTACATATATTTTTTTAAATTTATTTTTTTGTCTTATTTATATCACTATGTTTTACATTTTTTTATATATCGATTTTCGTTTAATTGTTATTTATAAAAAATCAGTATAAGAAATACAAGGAGTGAGGCTACAGGACTAAAGGTAAGTCTAAGTATAAGTATTGTCTATGCAATAGAAGATTCTATAGTCCAAACATTACATGAAGCTACAGTTCAGACCATAGACGGAATTATAGTTCAGACTTTGGACATAACTCCAGATTTTGAACTTAAATCCAGACTATATAGTCAAAACTTTAGTTTAAACCATAGTCCAGACTTTAGTTTAAACTATAGTTGGAACAATATTCCAAACAATAGACTAACTTATAGTCCAGACTATAGACTAAACTGTAGTCCACACTATAGACTTAACAATAGTCCAGACTTTAGTTTAAACTATACTCCAGACTAACTATAACTATAACAGTCCAGACTATAGACTAAACTATAATCCAGACTACAAACTAAGCTATAGTTTAGATTATAGACTAAACTATAGTCCAGACAATAGACTCAACTATAGTCCAGACTATAGACTAAGCTATAGTCCAGACTATAGACTAAACTGTAGTCCAGACTATAGACTAAACTATAGTCCAGACTATAAACTAAACTTTAGTCCAGACTATAGACTAAACTATAGTCCAGACTACAAACTAAGCTATAGTTTAGATTATAGACTAAACTATAGTCCAGACTATAGACTAAACTGTAGTCCAGACTGTAGACTAAACTATAGTCCAGACTATAGACCAAAACATTGTCCAGACTATAGACTTAACTGTAGTCCAGACTATAGACTAAACTATAGTCCAGACTACAAACTAAGCTATAGACTAGACTACAGACTTAACGATAGTCTAGACTATAAACTAACCTATAGGCCGGTCTATAGACTAAACTGTAGTACAAATTATAGACTAACCTTTAGACTAAACTATAGTCCAGACTATAGACTAAACAGTAGTCTAGACTATAGACTGAAATATAGTCCAGACTATAGACTATAATATAATCCAGACCATAGACTATAATATAGTCCAGACTATAGACTATAATATAGTCCAGACTATAGACTAAACTATAGTCCAGATTATAGACTAAACTATAGTCCAAACTATGGACTAAACTATAGTCCAGACTATAGACTTAACTATAGTCCAAACTATAGACTTAAATATATTCCAGACTATAGATTTAAATATAGCCCAGACTACAAACTAAGCTATATTCTAGACTATAGAGTTAAGACTTAACTATAGTCTAGACTATAGACTTAACTATAGTCTAGACTATAGACTAAACTAGATTTAAATATAGTCCAGATTACAAACTAAGCTATATTCTAGACTATAGAGTTAAGACTTAACAATAGTCTAGACTATAGACTAAACTATAGCCCAGTTTATAGACTGAATTGTAGTACAGATTAGAGACTAACATTTAGACTAAACTATAGTCCAGACTGTTGACCAATCTATAGACCATACTATAGACTAAACTATAGACCAGACTATAGACTAAACAATAGCCCAGACTATAATCCAGACTATAAACTATACTATAGTCAAGACTAAACTGCAATACAGATTATAGACTAACTTTTAGTCCAGACTAAAGTCTAAACTATAATCCAGACTTGACTGGACTCCATGTTTTAGTCTAAATCATAGTCCAGACTTTAAAATAAACTCTAATCCAGACTATAGACCAAACTATAGCTCATACTTCAACAAAAACTACGACTCAAATCAAACCCCTTTGACTCACCTCTAGAGTTTTAAAAATATTAGTAAAATTTGAACTAAAAATTATAAGAAAATTATTTAAAATTAATAAAAAAAAATATATATATTAATAATAATGGAAACTTAAAACAAAAGCAAAAAAAACAAATATTATTATAAAAAATATAGTTAGATATAATAAGTATATAGTAACAGTTTTACAAAAAGGAAGCTATATAAATTTCAAATACATAAAATATTAGTTTTAATTATTTTGAAAAAAAAAAAAATAAAACTAAAATTTTATTTAAACATTCTGCTATTTAGTAATGTTTTTTTTTTTTAATATAAAAGTAGTATTTTACTATTTAGTTTGAAAGGCTGTTTGTTGGTTGGTTGTTTGTTTTATGTGTTTTGAGTTATTTTTGTTTTTTAATTAATTGTTTAATTTAATAGAATTAGTTAAATATTTAAAAGTTTTGTCTAATTATGTTTAAATTATAAATATAAATTGAATTGAAAAAGTCTTTAGGTTTGGTTTTATGCAAATTATTTAATTAATTAATTTTTTTTTTATAAAATGTTTTAAGTTTTGTAGTTTAATTATGTTTTATAGTCCCTACTACATGTTTGTTTGTTTGTTTAAGATACTTAGTTTAGTGTTTTATATTGGGTGGTTAGTTTTAATAATTTATACTACTTTAATTATTTGTGGTTTTTATTATTATTTATTATTTACTATGTATGTAAGTAGATTTTTATAAAATTTGTAAGTTTTGTTTTTGTTTCGTTTCAAAGTATTTAGTTTTGCATTTCTAGGTTTTAATTAGCAATATCAGTATGTAGTTGTTTTTTTGTTTTACTATGTTGATTATTTTGTTTTGAATTTTTAGTTTTAGTTTTTGATTAATTTTTGTTTTTTTTTTTTTTTAATATATATATTTTTGTAAACATCACATTTAAAAATTAAAAAAAAAAAATAATAAAGAAAAATTCTTATTAATTTTTTTTTTAGAAAAAACTCTTAAAGTTAAGATAATTAAAAAAAAAATTTTTTTGAAAGAATGGCACTTAATTTAAAAAAAAAATAGAAAAAATACTTAAGGGAATTTTAAAAATTGTCATAATTTTTTAAAAAATTTTAAAAAGTTATAAAAATTTTAATATCAAAATTTAATATATAAAAAAAATTTAGATCTACAGAAAAATCTGTTTTATTAAATGTTAACAAACTAATCCCTTTATCTTCTAATTTAGAATTTAGAAAATAAAGGTTTCAATAAAAAAAAAATATTTAAATAGCTGTAAAATTATAACAAAATATAAAAGTTTTTAACTTTTATTTACAATCTGTTGAAGTTATTTACTTTATTTTTTCATCTTATCCTTTACCTCTAAAAAGAACCTTAAACATATAACCAATACCCAAAGAATTAAAAGTCTAGACCTGAAATAAAGAGTAATTTTCTAAAATTACACAATTATAAAAAAATATATATAACTGAAATCGTATTGGGATTTGTGACTTGGTTAAAGCAAATTTAAAAGGCATCTATAATCTGAAGAATAAAGTCTATAGTCTATAGCAAGTCTCTAGTCTAGACTATAGACAAGTCTATAGTCTAAACTATAGACAAGTCTATAGTCTAAACTATGAACTCTACAGTCTGAACTATAGACAAGTCTATAGTCTAAACTATAGACAAGTTTATAATCTGAACTATACACTAGTCCATATACTGAACTATAGACAAGCCTATAGTCTAAACTATAGGCAAGTCTAGAGTCTAAACTATAGACAAAGCTATAGTCTCAGCAATAGATAAAGCTATGGTCTCAACTATAGTCAAGTCTATAGTCTAACCTATAGACAAGTCTATAGTCTAAACTATAGATAAGTCTAAAGCCTAAACTATAGACAAGTCTATAGTCTAAACTATACACACGTCTATAGTCTAAACTATAGACACGTCTATAGTCTTAACTATAGACAAGTCTACATTCTAAACTATAGACAAGTCTATAACCTTCACTATAGACAAGTCTATAGTCTGAACTATACACAAGTCTATAGTCTGAACTATACACAAGTCTATAGTCTGAACTATACACAAGTCTATAGTCTGAACTATACACAAGTCTATAGTCTCAACTATAGACAGGTATATAGTCTCCACTATAGACAAGTCTATAGTCTCAACTATAGACAGGTCTATACTCTGAACTATACACTAGTCTATAGTCTCAACTATAAACAAGTCTATAGTCTTAACTATAGACAGGTCTATAGTCTTAACTATAGACAGGTCTATAGTCTCAACTATAGACAGGTCTATAGTCTCAACGATAGGCAGGTCTATAGTCTCAACTATAGACAGGTCTGTAGTCTCAACTATAGACAGGTCTATAGTCTCAACTATAGACAAGTGTATAGTCTAAACTATAGACAGTCTGTAGTCTAAACTATAGACAAATCTATAGTCTAAACTATAGACAAGTATATAGTCTAAACTATAGACAAGTCTATAGTCTAAACCATAGACAGGTCTATAATTGTCTAAATTATAGACAAGTCAATAGTTTAAACTATAGACAAGTCTATAGTCTAAACTATATACTTGTCTATAGTCTAAACTATAGGCAAGTGTATAGCTGAACTATAGACAAGTCTATAGCTGAACTAAAGACAAGCCTATAGTCTAATCTATAGACAAGTCTATAGTCTAAACTATACGCAAGTCTATAGTCTACACTATAGACAAGTCTATAGTCTGAACTATAGACAAGTCTATAGTCTAAACTATAGCAAGTCTGAACTATAGACAAGTCTATAGTGTAAACTATAGACAAGTCTATAGTGTAAACTATAGACAAGTCTATAGTCTAAACTATAGACAAGTCTATAGTCTAAACTATAGACAAGTCTATAGTCTAAACTATAGACAAGTCTATAATTGTCTAAATTATAGACAAGTCAATAGTTTAAACTATAGACATATAGATTGTCTAAATTATAGACACTATAGACAAGTCTATAGTCTAAACTATAGACAAGTCCAAAGTCAAACAAAAGACTATTCCATAACCTAAGCAAAAGACTAGTGTCCGAACTAAAGCCTAGACTGTCCTATAATCGGAACGCTAATTTTTGCCACAAAAAAAAGCTAAAACTAAGCAAATAAACTAAATCCATCTAAACCAAGTCTAAACTGTTAAAATAAAATTGTTTACACAAATTTCAGTTTTCTGTTAAGTCGTAACTATTAATAAAATATTAATTATAAGATATTATTAATTTCACATAAAGCCTTTTCAAGTAATTGGTGTCTGAGTGTTAAATAAAGAAATAAATTAAAAAGTAAAACTGGTAGAAAAATTTTCCAAAGAGGTAAGTTTGTGTTATACATGTAATAATAATAATAATTTGTTTGTTTTTTTTATAATGATATATAGTTTTTGTTAATAATATATCATAAAGCTAAGCCTAAACTCAGAGTTTTAATACATACATATGTTTTTAAAAACTTTACTTTTTTTATGATTTTAGTTTAATAATTTGTTGCTTTGTGGGTTTTGTTTTTTTTTTATATTATAAGTAATTACTAAAAAAAATTTAAAATTATTTAAAAAAAATACTAATTAATAATATTACTATATAAGTATAGATTTTTGTATGATTTGTTTATAATATAATAAAGTAAATTTAACAAATTTGTTGTTTATATTTAGTACACATTTAGGTTCATTACTTTTTTTTTTGTTTTATTTTGGAGGTATTTTGAAATGTTAGCATTTAGTTTGTTGATTGGTATGATTTTGTTGTTTACACTGCTTTTGTTTTGTTGCTTTAAATTAGTTTTTGTTTTTTTATTTATTTTATATATTTTATAATTAAAAATTTTATTTTACATTAATTTGTGATACTAGAGATAATTATATAATATGTTTTGTTTTTGTTTTTTTTTTTTTTTAAACTTACATTTATGATAAATAACAAAAAAATTATTTTTAATATTGAAAAATAAACTAGGAAAAACATAAAAAATTTTAAACAAACTCTTTAAAAGGGAAAAACAACAATTAAATAGCAAATTGAGAAAAAAATTAATTAAAAAATTCATTTATATAAGAAGACTTTAGTGTGGTGATTATTTAAGAGATTCAAGAGAGAGCTCTGGTTTGGAGTTTTTTTTTCTCTTTTTTTTTTTGGTAACAAGTTTATAAGTTTAACATAGAATTATTATAAAAAAAGGAAGTTTCTAATTAGTATTAAGTTTTTTATATAATTTGTTTTTGGTTTTGGAAATAGAACATTTTTGAAATGTTTAGGTATTTTGTATACATTGTGTTAAGAGTTCTTTAATATAAAATTTAAAAAAAAAATACAACAAAAAATTTTATAAAGAAACATTTAAATGTTGGAATAAGTAAGAAAATTTTAAGAAATTTTATTTTGAATCATAAGTATTTTGTTAAAATATTTGGCTTAAAGTTTTAAGGCTTAGAAACAGTAACTTGCCCTTTACTCTAAATATATCCTTTAACAGTTTTGAACCTTTAACAGTTTTATTCCAAATGATACACTAAACGGGAAACTGTATAATGAACCATAGTTTGTAGTTGCTCTTTCCTGTAAATATATCCCTGTAAACCTTTAACAGTTTTGTTCCAAATGATAGACTCAACGGGAATCTGGATAGTGGATCAGTAATTTAAAGGATAGACTAATCTAGACTTTAGCTTAAACCCAAAACCAGTCTAAAGTCTAAAATTTTCACAATAAGTAAGTTTATAGTCTGAACGCTAGACAATTACGTGAACAATAACCTAGAATACAGTCTAGACTAGAAACTAGTGGAGGATATAACGATTTATAGTCTGAATAGTTCTATAATCAGAAAAAACAAGTCCGTTAGACTAATCTCGAGTCTGAACGAATGAAATCTAAAGTCAGAATGATAGTCCGAAGGAAATATTAGTCTATAGACTGAAAGATACTTTAGTCTGAACGTCAGAGTATTCTAAAGTTTCAACAACTAACTTGATTTTGTCTGAACAAGAGACAAGATAACAATAGTCTATAGTCTGAACGAAGGACTAGACTATATTACGAACAATAATTTGGTCTAACCAACAGATTATTATATAGTCTGAACCGTAAGCTGGTCTTGCCAGAACAAAAGACTAAAGAACAAACTGAATTGTTTAAAAAAACTATCAATAATTTAGAAAATTTTGTTGATAGCAAAAGTTTTGGGTTAAAAAAACAAATTAAAAAATAAAAATAACTGTCAGTTTCAGAAATTCGTAAGATTTTCATTTCCGGAAACAAGGATCTGTTAGAAAATTTTATAAAACTCCAAACATTCTTTGAAATTTTATAAAGTTAATAAAATGTAAGAAAATTTGGTTATCTAAATATTACTATTAAAAATATTTCCATTTAAAACTATAGTTAGCATAGTCATGGAAATTTTTGAAAGAAAAGTTTTAAATATTTGGAATTCACGAGTAAAATTCTGTAAAAAAAAAAGAAGAGAATTTGTATTCAATGGACTTGTTGGGAGTGGGTCTTGTTAGAAGACAAACCTTCTCGATCTGCGCTTGATCTAGAGATGGATCATGATCTATATTGAATCTTCTAATAATGTTTAAAGAAAATGTGAAAAGAAATTAGATCTTTGTTTGTTATTACAACTTGTTTTGAAATCCTAAAGGATCAGCGCTTGATCTATAGAGGGAGCATGATCTATATTGAATCTTTTAACGATGTTAAAAGAAAATGTGAAAAGAAATTGGATCTTCTAACAAGACTAGAGGCAAATTTTTACAAAGTTTTTTGTTATTGCAACTTGTTTTGAAACCCTAAAGGATCTGCGCTTGATATATAGAGGGAGAATGATCTATATTGGATCTTGAATCTTGTGAAAAGAAATTAGATCTTCTAACAAGACTAGTGGCAAATTTTTACAAAGTTTTTTGTTATTTCAACTTGTTTTGATACTATAAGAGATCTGCGCTTAATATTTAGAGTTTTTTCTTATTACAACTTGTTTTGAGACCCCAAAGGATCTGCGCTTGATCTATATAGAGAACATGATCTGTATTGAATCTTTTAACGATATCAAAAGAAATGATGAAAAGAAATTGGATATACCAACAATTCTACTAGAAAGTTTTACAAAGTATTTTGCTATGGCAACTTGTTTTGAAACCCTTAAAGGATCTGCGTTTGATCTATATAGGCAGCAAGATCTTTATTGTATCTTCTAACGACATTTATGTAAAGAAAATTTTTTAAGGAACAAACTTTGGGTATGATCATCACTAGATAGATATGGTTATAGTTTAAACAATAGGCACAAGCCAGCCGATAAACTTAAAGTTCTAACGAAATACTAGTCTATAGTGCAAACGATGGATGTCTTTATTAAAAATGAAAAAGTTGCCTAAAGTCCGAAACATCAATTAGTCTACTGTCCGAACGACAGACTACCCGATAGATGACTAGTTTATAAGTACAGGTTCCATTTGTAGTAAATGATAAACTTGCCTATAGTCCGCAAGACCAATTAGTCTTCAGTCCGAATGATAATCTAGTCCTTAGATGACTAATCTATAAGAAAAGTTCCATTTTAAATGAAAAACTTTAGGGACCAATTAAACGGTTTTAAAGGCTGATTTCAATGCAGTAAACTGGTCACAAAGTTTCTTTTTTATATATTATTCAAATAAATTAAAAAAAAAAAGTTCAAGAGTAAAAGATAAACTTGGGTATAGTGCTTAAAAACGATTAGTCTCCAATCCGAAAGATAGTCTAGCCCTTAGATGACTAATTTGTTGTTGCATTTAGAGTAAGGGAACCATTTTATATGAACAACTTTAGGGGCCAATTAATCGTTTTCAAAAGCAATTGTAAGCTTTATATTTACAAATTTTATATTTTTACAAATTTTCTTTAAGGAAAGTTTCATTTTGAGACAAATTTCCTCTAAAGGTTCAATATTTATAGAAAAATTTGAAAAATTATGTTAAAATTATTCAAAAATAAAGATTTTTGTAAGACCTGGAAGAGAATCTTTTGGAGTATAGTAACAGGCAGTTCTACTAGTTTATTTCAAATTAAAATTATTATTTTCAATAACAAAAGCCTTCTTTAAGCCAAATATTTTTAAATTTCTTTCTTAAAAATTTCAAACAAAATTTAACAAAAGCAAAAAAGAAAACATTTCAATAAACAAAATACAAAATTAACAAAAAATACATTTTAAAAAAAGGAACAATAATGTTTAATGATTACTAATTAAGTTGAAAACCAAGTTGAGTTCAGTTTAAGAGAAAGATAGAGAGAGAGTGAGAGAAAAACTTAACATTTTATAAATTCATAAGATAAACAGGGAACAAGGGCAGGTTTTTTGGTTATTTAGTTTAATTTAAAAAACAATTCTCTAAGTATTTATATAAATTTAATATTTCTTTTAAAAATTTCGTTGCATTAAGTGGTTTATTTTCTTAAGGATATTTGGTTTTTTTTTCAAATAGTGATTGTAAAATGAATGATTAGAGAGGAGTTGTAAGAGGGTCAGCAGCAAGAATTTATGATTATTTGGCTTTTACCAAGAAATTTTAGGAGTTTTGCTTAAAGTTGTTGTTTTATATATAATATTTCCTCTATACACAGTAAGTTTTTTAGTAATTAAATACTTTTTATATATTATATTGTAATTATAACTTTCACAAGCAAAAAGGTTTAAGGAAGAAGAGGATTTTAGCAGATTTTGTTTCATTTTATGTTTTTGTCTTAAATCTTTAGCTGTTATTTTTTGGTTATTATTTTCATTTGAATACTTTTTTCATTTTGAATAATATGTAATAATGTTTTTTTCAATTTTTCTTTAATTTTAATATAAATTTTCTGTTTGTAAATGTTTAGCTGAGTGTAAGTGTATTTTTTTTTCTTGTAACGATAATATTACTTGTGTAATGTTTAAGTTTTGCATAAAAACCTTTTTTTTTGGGGGAGTAATTTGTTTTCAAATTTAATTAAATTTAAATGATTTATTCAACATCATCCTCATCATCATCATCATCACTTTCATCACTTGTGCTTGTTATATAATCATAGAAATTGAGTTCACGTTGATCAAGAAATTCATACAGATAGATCTACAATGAGAAAAAGAAAAGAGAGATGAAAGAGTGAGTGAAATAAATTAAATTAAATAAATTAATAAAATTAATTAAAAATATTTTAATAAATAAAATTAAACTTAAATAATATGAACAACATAACTCAATAATTCAAAATTATAGCAGAAAACTAAATATAAAACTGAACACAAATTGTAATTGATTTTCTTTTAGTATCTCAACGCTTACTATTTTTATAAAAATATTTTTGTTTTAAGTTTAATTTTAGTTTAAAATTTTTTTACTCTCTAGTTTTTGTCTAGTGGGAACACATTTTAATTTAATTTTTTTTATATATACATTTGAATTGCTTTAAATTATCGTACAATACTTAAGGGTTTAATAATTTTTCTAATAAATTTATTTCTAAATCTTAATTTTTTTAAATTTTCAAAATTTAAAAAAAAAAAATTTTAAATTTTTAAAAAAATTTTTAATATTTTAATAATTTTTTTTTTTTCTAAATTCTTAATAGTTTTTTGAAAATTTTTCAATATTTCAATATTTTGAAATTTCTTTAAAATATTTTCTGAAACTTCAAAATTTTTTTGAAATCTTTTCATCTTTTTAAAAATTTTAAATATATTCCAAATATTTTTAAAACTTTTTTAAATTTTTCAATTTTTAAAACTTTTTTATTTATTCAATATTTAGAGAACTTTTTAAAAAAATTCAATATTTTTTCTAAAATTTAAAAATTTAAATTTTTGTTCCAAAATTTTTAGTTTTTTTTTAAACTTGCAAAAATTCATATTTTTTTTATTAATTTCAGTCAAATCATCAAATTTTAAAAACTTTGTTATTTAAAAAATCAAAAATTTGTTATTTTAAAAAATTTTCAACATTTTTTATTTTCAAAAAATTTTCCCAATTTTGTAATTTAAAAAAAAAAATCAAAACTTTGTAATTTTTAAAAATCTTAAATTTTGTTTTAATTTTCGATATTTTAGAAATATTTAGCTAAATTATTTAAACATTTTGAAATTGATTTAAAAATTATCAAACTTTAAAAAATTTAATTTTCAAAATTTTGTTATTTCAAAAAATGTTTCCCTATTTTGCAATTTTAAAAACTTTGTAAGAATTTTAAAAAATATATTTTTTTTTTTGTTAAAATATTTAATATTCTCGGAATTTTTTTAACATTTTTAAATTATTCAAACAATTTTTAATATTTGTTGAAAATAATAATTAATAATAAAAAAGTTTAAATTTTGCTATTTTTTTTTTCTAAATTTTCAACGTTTATTTTGTAATTTTTAAAAACATTTTGATTTTTTTTTTACATTTTCGAAATTTTAAACATTTTAAAATCTGCTCTAAAATTTTGCTTTAAAAAAATTTTATATTGAATTTTTTTCAATAACCACCCAGCAAAAAATAATTGATGTCATACTTTACAAACTACATCTTAATCACATCTTAAAATGCGATTTCATATTTTTCACTTTTATAAACCAAATATTTCCTTACAAATGACACCCCAGTTAAAAGTGAGGAAAGAGATGTGGAAAAGTCATTACAAATAACATATTTGAAGTACATCAAGATTTGGTGAAAGAGTTGTGAAATTTACATAAGCGTGTCATTAAGAGAATGTGTTTTATTTTTGACATCCAAATATCGGATTTTTACTGCTTCTAAAAATAAGATCAGATGTAGTTCAAACCTGCCAAAAATGAACAACATCCCTCCAATGACACGCTAATGTAAAATTCATAGGTTTTACACCCGAATTTGAAGCACTTCGGGTTACTAGTTGTGATGAAAATTCTACATCTTTTTCCACACTTTTTTTGCTGGGCAATATTTTGAATTTTTTTAAAAAAATTTCAATATTTTGAATTTTTTATAAAATTTCAACATTTTGAATATTTTATAAAATTTTAATATTTTGAATTTCTTATAAAATTTCAATATTTTGATTTTTTTATAAAATTTCAATATTTGATTTTTTTATAAAATTTCAATATTTTTAATGTTTTCTAAAATTAATTAAGTTTTTCTAAAATTTCAATATTTAAAATTATTTTAAAAATTACAATATTTTGATTTTTTTTCTAAAATTTCAATATTTCGAACTTTATCCAAAATTTCAATATTTTGATTTTTTTCTAAAATTTCAATATTTTGTATATTTTCAGAATATTTAAATAATTTGAAACTTTTCTTAAATTTCAATATTTTGAAACTTTACTTAATTTTCAATATTTTGAAACTTTTCTTAAATTTCAATATTTAATTTCAATATTTTAAACTTTTTTTCTAAAATAATATATATTTTGATTTTTTCTAAAATTTCAATATTTTGAATTTTTTCTAAAATTTAAATATTTTGAATTTTTTCTAAAATTTAAATATTTTGAATTTTTTCTAAAATTTAAATATTTTGAATTTTAATGTATTAATTTTTTTCTAAAATTTTAATATTCTGATTTTTTTTCTAAAATTTCAATAATTTGATTTTTTTCTAAAATATCAATATTTTGATATTTTTCTAAAATTTCAATACATATTTCAAATTTTTAAGACTTCTTTTTTTAAATATATTTTTTTGTAAATTAAATATTTTGCACTTTTTCTAAAATTTGAATATTTTGAATCTTTTCCAAAATTTCAATATTTTGAATATTTTCCGAATATTTCAATATTTTTCTAAAATTTTAATATTTTGAAATTTTTTAAAATTTCAATACATTTTGATTTCTAAAATTAAAAAAAAATCAAAATATTGGATTTTTTTATTTTTAATATTTCAAATTTTGAAACCAAAAGTTTTAAAATTTTGAAACTTTCCAAAAAAAAAACATAATATTAGTTACTTAACAGTTGTATTTTGGATTTGAGATCAATGATTTTTGTTCCAAATTGATTCTGAGAAAGCGATTTGGTTCTTTAATCAAAGGTTTTGTCACTCTCGAATCTAGTTCTAAAGAACCTTTTGAGCAGATTTGACTAGATTTATAGCAATTTTTAAAGAAGAATTACTGCAAATTCAGTTTTTGATAATTTTAAAATAAACTTTTTTTTAAACTTAAACAAATTTAAACAAAAAATCATAATTTCTTAATTAATAACCATTAGCATTACTTTAGCTTAAAAGTAGTTGGTTTCCTTTTTATCATTTTTATTTTTAATTTTTTTTTTAACAATAATTGCTTAATAATTATAGTTCAACTGTTCATATTATATTATTTATATAGGTGGCAATGATGTTTGCTAAAATTCTACACATAAGTTTTGAAAACCATTTTTTTAATTTGTTTATTCTTTTAGTGTATGTGTTTAATAATTGAAGCTTTAGTTTTTGGTTTCAATAATATTGTTAGACGTTGTTTAGAAGGATATCACACCTGTTGTTAAGTGGTAAAGATAATTTTGTTTTTTAAGAAAATATTTAAAAAATATTTGTCAAAAAAGAGCAAAAAAAATCGACAATTGATTAACAACAGAGAATAGGAAATTTTTTGTTAGAATATACACAAAACAATTTAGATTAACAACGACATAGAAAATGATAAACATAAAAAATGCTCAAGAAAGTGCTTTATAACAATTATAAGATTGTGTGAAAAACTAATTTTATATAAAAATTTTTAAAATAAGATTTTAAAACAAAAAAGGAGCCAAGTTTAAAGACTGCAAAAACGATAAAAGTAAAAGATTGTTGTTGTAAACTTTACAAAAAAATATTCTAAGAAATTCCTGAATAATTATTCAGAAAATATGAAATTATTTAGCCGTTTCCGTTAAAAGTTTCTAACTATTAAAAACAATGATTCATTTTTAACAGGAGTCACGTTTTTGTCATTATAGAAAACACCTTCAACCATAAACTTAGCTCTTTTTTTACTCACAGTTTTAGGTGTTTATATATAAAGTGTAAAAAATTATTAGAAAAATATTTCATACTCACATCAAGTAAATTCATAATTTCATTATTACTGCGATGCAATTTACGAGCCTTTTTGGGACAGCCAACATCAACTAAATCCCCATTGGGTAAAGCATGTTTATAGAAACATTTATTACCAAAGGGACATTTGCCATCACCCTGAAAATTAAAAAGAAAATATATATTATACAGGAGAAACAATGTAATTAAAATTAGTTAATAGTGAAATAGTCTATAGTTAAAATTAGTCTAGTGACTATAGTCCTCAATATTGTCTATAGTCAAGACTATAGTCCATAGTTCATAATATAGTCTATAGTCCAGACTATAGTCTAGTTTGTTGTCTACGCTATAATCTAGTATATGGTGCAGACTATAGTCTAGTCTAGGGTCCAGACTATAATGTAGTGTATAGTCCAGACTATGATGTAGTCTATAGTCCAGAATATAGTCTAGTCTATAGTTTAGTATATAATCTACCATATAGTACAGACTTTTCTATAGTCTAGTCTATAGTCCAGACTAAAGTCTAATCTATAGTCCAGACTAAAGTCTAATCTATAGTTCAGACTAAAGTCTAGTCTATAGTCCAGACTAAAGTCTAGTCTAGGGTCCAGACTAAATTCTAGTCTAAAGTCCAGACTATACTATAGTCTATAGTCCTGGCTACAGTATAGTCTATAGTCCAGTCTACAGTATAGTATATAGTAGTCTATAGTCCAGTCTATAGTATAGTATATAGTCCAGACTAAAATCTAAAGTCCAGACTATAGTATAGTCTATAGCCCAGACTATAGTATAATATATAGTTCACACTTTAGTCTATAGTCCAGACTATATTCTACTTTATAAAGCAGACTATTGTATAGTTTATAATCCAGACTATAGTTTAGTCTATAGTTCAGACTATAGTCTAGTTTATAGTCCAGACTATAGTCTAGTTCATATTCCAGACTATAATCTAGTTAATAATCCAGACTAAAGTCTACTGTAGTAATAGTCCAGTCTATAGTCTAGTTTATAGTCTATATTGCAGACAATAAATAGTCTAAACTATAGTCCAGACTATATTCTAACCTATAGTCTAGATCATAAGATTTTCTTTAGATTAAATAATATAAAACTTACCTTTTTAAAGTACTTGCAGTCTTTGATACCAAGTGCTTTACGATAATCACCTAAAAGTTTATCCTTTTCCTCTTTTGTTTCCACCCAAAAGGCACTAGGACAAACAAAATCTGAAGCAACACGGCATTCTGGACAAGATCTGTAACAGAAAATGAAAACATAACAAAAAACATAACAAGGAAATTAAACAAATAAGAAATACAGAAGGACGAACAGATGGATATAGTTAAATAAACTCAAAAAATTATTCTGATACTTCTCGTGTAACATCTATAGATATTTAAGCTCACCTGGTAATTTTATGTTCAAATTGTTTAGCTTGACGCCATTTACGTATACATTCTAAACAAAAGATATGATTACAATTGGGCAGTATGCCAAAACGTTTCTCTCGACCAGCTTTTTCCATAATCGTATCGAAACAAATACCACAGGTTTTATCTTTAGAACGTGCAATGGCAAATGACAATTCCATGGCCTGTTCATGCTGTTGCAGACATTCTTTTTTATGTTTTTTACGTTGCATTTCATCTGAGGGATGTAGACAAAATTGATCACACATTTCACACAATTCTAAGTGTATGGCATAGGCACAATACATGCCATAGGGGCAAGTGCCTTCGAAGGGGCAAATTTCATTGATAGAAGCAGATTCTTGCATTGTTAGAATTGGTCCCGCCATGCGAGAAGCCGAAGCACCGACCACATCAGCCCAAGAACGTTGTTCCATGTTGTCTGCTGTTGTTATTGTTGGCAAGATTTCGCCGCCCGAATGATCTGCTTTGGGTATAAATACGGGAGCGTTGGCCCAATTGTGACGGCTAGTGCTGGGACGCTCATGAGACATTGCTGGTGGTGTGGCGGTCGTTGTCGTTGGATTGTTTATGATTTCTCCACCAGTTAAGTCATGTGAAAAACGGCACATTGACCCGAAACGACAAATACCACGTTGAAAATAGCGACAAATGGCGGGATTTAAAGGCAGGTGTGAAGTAGTTGTTGAAGATGAAGTAGAGGCATTGACATTTAATTCGCCAGTCTCACCAGTATTCAGATTTGTTAAAAACGTTGAGGTGGTGGTGACTGGTGAAGAAGCAGCAACGGCAGCAGCAGCTTCACTTGAACTTGAAGGCTCTAAAGACAAAGCAGCCGTAGCTGTGCTTAAAGCTGCAGTACTCATTGTAGTATGTTGTGTTTTTAGTGGTGGTGGTTGTTGTTCTTGTTTGTTATTATTTGTTATATTAGTTTTTCTCTTCTTTTGCTAAGAAACAAAGATGTCCTTGGTTGTCTTTGTTCACAAACTGAACTCACGCACACACAAACACTTACAAAAAGGATTCGCGCAGTCAACAAAAAATATTGTTCATACAAAGGAAACGGATATAAGGTCTTTTGTTTTGCTACTTGTTTAGAACTCCTTTAAAAATTCCTTTGGCCTTGCTTCTGTTTTTTTCAACACTGTTGATGCGCGACTGCATCCACAACGTGTGGAAACTGGAAAATAACAAAAACAATTTTATATTTCACAATTTGTTTAAAAACTTTTTATTTGTAATTTATTTTTCTCTATGCGCTCAAACGCATAAATATTTATAAACATTTAAGGTGAAGTCAATATTTCTTCTCATTTTTTTCCTACTCATATACAATTTTTGTTCAATTATTTTTGCACAATTGGAAAAAAGTTTATTTTTGTTGTAAGCACCCACCATTAACTTGAGAAATTAAAAATGTTCTTCATTTCTACTGGTATTTAAGTTTTTCTTCTTTAATTGCTTATTTTCTTACCTTTATTTTAGCAGTATAACAAAGTTTATTGAATTTTTTCTATGAAAATTTATGCTTTTCGTTAATTACGTTTTCATGAACAACAATTGCGTTTTGATGAAAATTTTAACCACAAAGCAGGGTGCACCAGAGCCCTGCGTCGACAAATATTAACGGCGGTGGCGACTGACACTAAATATGTCGGCGGCGGCGGCTTTAAATCGACTGTAAGCCGGCTAAGTTTTCAACTACGTTTAGTTTTTAAATTTTCAACGATTTTAAATAAAAACGGAATCCGAGAGATCAGAAAGTAGGATTTTGGAAGCAAATATATTGTTTATAACAACAAAACAGAGCAAGCTCAAAAGTTGCGTGAGAAATTATGCAGGGATGAATAAAAAATTCTTAAAAATTAAAAACCGATATTTAACCCTATCCTCCATATAAAACATCTTGCAGAAAATCAGTTTCTAAAAAATTTTGCGTTAAGAAAATGATCAATAACGTAAAAACAAAACAAATACAATTGTTTATTTACTAGCTATACCCAGTGTACAGTGCTACCCTAAAAGCAATATAAATAAGAAACCCACTTAACGATTTTGATGATTCTAACTACAATGGTTTTCCAGATATACAATTTGTTACATATGGGAGATTCCACGCAAATTATTGCAATTTCGCCAATTATTCCGAACGTTAATTAAGATTTTAATTTAATCTATGAAAAATTTGAATAATCTAATAGTTTCCCAGATATACAAAATTTTATATTTAATTCATATGGGAGTGCCAAAATGTACCTTTTGAAGAACCAAAAAGTCCTTTTTACAGGTTCTCACTTAATCGGGGCTCTACATGCTTTCATGTTTCCAGGTTTAATATTATAGAAAATTCAAAAAGTTCCTTTTGAAGAACGAAAAAGTCCACTTTTATAGATCCTCAAGTGCTTAATTACATGTTTCTTAGTTCCAAGTCAAAAAAGTACCAGTCGAAGTACGATAAAGTACCAATAAGTCCCATTTTATAGATTCTCATTTACTCCGGACTCTACTTGCTTAATTTCATGTTTCTAGGTTAAATTTTATAGAAAACTCAAAAAGTACTTTTGTAGAACGAAAAGGTTCCGAAAAGTCCCTTAATTATTAATTTCATGTTTCGATTTCAATATCATAGAAAACTCAAAAAGTACCAGTTGGAGAATGAAAAAGTACCAAAAAATATCACTTGGTACCGGTGTTCCAAATAACACCCCATTAGCATATTTAGTGTTTCTTGAGTAAAATCAAATTTCTCGTTTTCACCCCATTCCATTTATTGTACGAAAGAACTAAAAATAATTTAAAAAATGTTAACGGTAGGATGTATAGTTTTAAAAACAGCATAAAATAAGTGCTGTCTAGTCTGTACGCTCTTAAACGTCAAAGAACTATAAACAAAAACTTGACATCACTTAAGTAATACCTATTCAAAAATATCGTGCTGTTTCGGAGTTAGAAAACTTTTCTTCGTTCGATTAGCAAGCACCAGGAAAAAACTCTCCGTGAAAATGTTCCAAAGATCCGCTGCCCAATTATTGGCTCCTGCCATCCGCAATGCCGTTCAACGTCGTTGCCAATCGGTGATCTCTTCACCACCCACCCAAAAAGTTTCTTTTGCTGTAAGTATCGCAAAATTTTGTTTATTATGTTCTTTATGACAATTTTGCATTTTTGAGAGGTTACGTAAACTTATGAAATGGTGACTACTTGAGGATATTATTTAATATTCTTTATTTTTTAGGAAAAATTGATCCTCGGCGGTGGTATGTGCTGTGCCTCTTTGGTCATTCCCGCTTGGGTTTTGTTGCACATCAAGGAATACCGTGGCTTGAAATAAGTACATGCAACCCGGAGTGTATGCAGCGCTAAGCTTTATAATTTAGTCAATAAATATGTTTTAAGATTGTAAAGTTCGAGAAACTGGTGAAAAAAATATATTTAAAAAGTGCTTAATGTGTTAAAGCGCTTATAAATCAAAATATTTTGTGTGTTTTTTATTTTAAATAGGGTATTTTTTTGGCCGCACAGTATTTTTTAGATTTAGGTTACATCTTTGCATGACTCAATTTGGATTATTGCTGACAATCGACATTAGTGAATATAACTTGTGTGTTATCGTCGTTTACGCACAAAAGGGAATCTACGGAAATTTATTCGAGTCAACCTGGTTGTTCCAACAATAATTACACGAGACTATTCGACGACACTTAAGAACTGTTACAACAACACAACTAGAGTCAAGGAGTTAATGCCCACTGATCCCTCGGTTAATGAATGCTGAATAAAGTTTAAAATGCAATTAAAATAAAAAAGTACTAGAACCTCTGTCCTTTAAAAATCTCTAAACGAATCAATAATTGAGAATATTTTTACGAATATGTATTATATTTTTATTAATAGCTGTAGCGTACGTGTGAAAGTGACCACAGAAATTCCTGAATTTACAAGTTCAATTGAGTCCCGGTCACATTATAGACACAAATATATGAATTATACAAAAAATTAAAGTAAAAATAAATTTAAGCATATATTAATGAATTCAAATTAATGGGTATTGAGGAATAAACTTTTGCGCTCCAAAGTTTTGTATTTATTGTTTATCCGATTTCTCGCTATCACCCTTTTTGTCTTTATCCTTGCTAAGAGAACCAACAGCATCACGTACGGCTTCAGACTGTGGATCTACACCGGGTAGATTTTCTAATACACTCTGTAGGAAGGCTGGATCGCCAATAACTTCGGAATAGTCTTCATCAACATCCATTGGGGCATTTTCTTCGGTTTTAGGACGTTTAGCTTGTTGTGTTACAGTTTCATCTTTTCGCCAAAGTTAATTGTTAGTTTTTATAAAATAAAAGAAAATATTCTAAACTTACCGGCATCTTGCATAGACATTTGCATGGCGAATGCGATTTGTTCTTCTTCAGTCATATTGGCAAAATCGGGCAAATTGTCATCGCTCTATAAAAAATCAAATTACTAAATATGTAAAAATCATACATACAATATGTAACACTAACCTGTTCTGTAGACATAGCCAAAGCTCTTTGCAACATGGCCTCCTCGGAGTTTGGTTCATCAACTGCTGCCGTTACAGCAGTAGAGCCTCCAGTGGTCGTCTTTTCTGTACTGCCTGCATCAGACTCTGCAGCACCGCCAGCCGCTCTACGCTGCTCTTCTTCTTGACGTTGTCTTTGTTCTTCCATGGAAACACGCAATGCTAAAGCCAACTCTGGATCTTCATTGGGATCAACACCAAATTCAAAACCAGCTCCACCCAAACCGGCACCACCCATACCATCTTCACCCTGTATAATAGGTGAGGACAAGAGAGCATCCGATAAACCAGATCCACGGGGTACACATACCAAATGAGAGCCGGTGCCATCCTTGCCATTTAGGGTATTAATAAATGCTTGCAAAATTTCATTGTTACACTCATGATCACCAAAGCTAACGATATCAACATTAACTTTTTCCTTCTTCAAACGTTTGGCCAGCTTAACCAATTCACCCTCCTCGTTTTTGATGGGCGAGCCAACGAAAACCACAATACGCATTTTATGATTTTTACCCTGGCGATGTTTTAAAACCAACTAAAAAGCAAACATTATAACTATTATTTTCGTATTAAAATACAAATTTTCAAATTAGAAAACTTACATGGGCAATGCGTACACCGGTTAAGAGATTAATCTCACCCTTGGGTTGCACCAAATGCATTTTAGAGAAAATGCGTCCCACATCGCTGGTTAAAGTGGCCAAGACTTCTACCGTGCTAAATAAATAAATTTTATTTTAAATGTTTATTTTTATACAAATGGCAACTTACTTGGAAATAGTCATTAGGCCGACATTGTTTTCGGGATTGGAGCGCACTTTGGTTAAGCACACCAAATTAATACCATCCTTCTGAACATTTAGACGAGTTGGAAAGTAATCACCATTACGCTGGTAATCACTGTTATCAAAACTGTAAGAATTATTAAAATAAATAACATTTAATGCAAAATTTTCTCATACAACAAAGAAGCGTCAACACAAACACTTTTCTTTCTTAGGGCATAACTATATATTTATATGGTTTTAGTAAAGGAATTTTAGATTTTCTCATAGCTTATGGATTAAACTTTAACTTTTCCATAGTTTTCGTTTAATTTATTAGTTATAATTATTATTATTTTAATAAAAATCTTACCATATCATAGTACTTTCCAAAACCATTTTTAATAATTTTGCTTGTCACTTTGCCACTGAACAGTAATTGCAAATTCATTTCAAATGACATTTCACTATTAGCTGTGTTTAGATGACTTGAAGAAATAAAAACAATTTGTTTTGAGGTTTTTTAGCTGTTACAGCTTTTGTATAGTTCATAACTGAGTATGGCAGCTTTATAAAGTCGCCAAGTTGCCAGCTGCGAGAAAATAATAAATTTGTTTATAATAAAATTATTATAATTATTACCATATTTTTTGTTATTATTTAAAGTTATTTGCTAGATTTAGTCCGATATTTGCCACACTTTGTTTTTTAATATGATTTTTTTCTGCAAATAGGCCTATTGTTAACTGGGGATGAGAACTGGAAAGATCTGTCAGCTGTGTTTATATTTCGTGTTTACGCGCCTAATTCGAGTCGCTGCTTTTACTTCAAACACTTTGTGTTTGTAGCAAACACGAGATACGAAAAATACTATGCTGTTTGACAAACCAGAGTTTCCTAGGTCGTCAAACAAATGTATTTTTTGGTACTTTTATACATATGTAGAGCCCGGAGTAAGGAAGAGCCTTTAAAAGTGGACGTTTTGGTATTTTTTCGTTCCTCAAAAGGTACTTTTGTGAATTTTCTATTATATTGAACCTAGAAACACGAAATTAAGCATGTAGAGCCCGGATTGTGAACGTATAAAAAGGGACTTTTTGGTACTTTTTCGTTCTTCAAAAGGTACTTTTTGAATTTTCTATGATATTGAACTTAGAAATATGAAATTAAGCACGTAGAGCTCGGAGTAATTGAAAACATATAAAAGATTACTTTTTGGTACTTTTTCGCTCTTCAAAAGGTAATTTTTTCGTTTTTTTGTTTTTTTTTTAATAATATTGATCCTAGAAACATGAAATAAGGCATGTGGAGCCCGAAGTTAATGAGAATCTATAAAAGGGCGCCCTTTGGTAATTTTTCGTTCTTCAAATGGTACTTTTTGAGTTTTCTATTATAACAAACCTAGAAACATAAAACTAAGCAATCAGGGACTTGACGGAATGAAAATTTAAACTGGAGTATTTTCTGGTACTTTTTCGTTCTTTAACTGGGCCCAAATCATGGCATACGATATCGATCGAAATCTTCATTTAGATTCTATTGAGATTTCGATCGATATCGTATGCCATAATTTGGGCCCTGAAATTAAATAAAATAGGTATTTTGGTACTTTTTCGTACTTCAACTGGTACTTTTTGAGTTTTCTAAAATATTGAATATATAAACATAAATTGACATTTTTGGGCATACAGAAAAAGTTAACTGGGAATGAGAACTAAACAAAATCTGGCAGCTGTGTTTATATTTATCATATGCCAACAACGTCATGTGACATCTAATAAGAAAAAGCAAAGTTGAGTAAAAATTTTTCAGTTTTAGTGGTCTGCTGTTTTTATTTTTTTGCTCCAATATTTTTCCCAAAAAAAATTAGCAAAACTTTGTTTTTTGATTTTCCTTTGTTTAATAATTAACAATAAAATCCCAGCAAAATGGTTGAAGCCTATGTAGCACCCACAGTTATTACCTGCATTTGGGCATTTATTGGTATTATCTGTCCCTTCTTTGCCAGAGGTCCCAACAAGGGGTAAGTTTTCCAAGTGTAATAAGAGATATTAAGACGAAATAATTAATGGTTAATGTATCTGGTTTTTCGTTGATAGCATAACCCAATGTTGTTTGATGTTGACAGCAGCTACCTGTTGGCTTTTGTAAGTTTTATTTTTGACTTATTCAAGGCCTTTTTTATAATTCCTTGTTTTTAATTTCTTTCTTTAGCTGGCTTTGTTGTTACATGACTCAAATGAACCCCTTGATTGGTCCCAAACTATCCATGAATGAAATTATGATCATTGCTCGTGAATGGGGTAATGAAATTAAGGATACCATCGACATTACCTACTACTAAAACGTTACTACCTTTTTTGGGGAGAGGACCAGCTAAGCTCATCCCATCGTTAAAATAGTTTTCACCATTAAAGCTGTATTATTCATTGTATTCCGTTTTATTTTGTTTGTTATTGTTTGTTTTTTCGAAAATTCCATCATGTGCCTTAAGTTTACACACAACTGAAAAGTGACCTTGAACAGATCAAAAGCACAAATCTATTTGTAATGAAGTAATAGTGTTATTTTTGCTAAAAAAAAGTTAAATATTTTATGTAAATTATTGTTAAAAAGCACAAATTTTTATGTGCTCAAAAAATATGTTAATAAAATATACAAAATTTTAGTTTTTTTGTTGGAAAGTATGATATATAATGAGAATGATCAACAAGTGTTTGTTTAAAACTCCTTAGTAGAAGAATGAATTTGTTTTGAGGGGATTCACCATCAAGATAGTAAAAAGAACTCAAAAAATTTATACATAATTGAAAAATTTAATTAGTTGTTTTTTAAATCTTTGTAAATGTAAACAAAGAATCATATTAATTTTTTTTGTTAATGATGATGATTCATCATTTTGTTTTGTAACGAAAAAACAAAGACGAAATGTTGACATTTAAAGGGCTGATTTTTAGTTTATTGTTTAACTTTATAGGTAGTTTAATTTAAACAAAGTTTTATCTAGAAACATCTTTCTTATAATCGAAATTTTACCGACAGCATTGGTCGCTAAATAGAAAATTATATTCAGACGACAAATAACTAGTGAAGTAGAGCGCTATTCCATTTCTTAGTTAGTTTTAAAGGATGACGTATGTTACATTAAACCGGAAGAAATACACCTGGACCAACATTGGGTCCGTTGTTCGTTTCTTTACCAGTATCTCTGGTAAAAATCGAACACTCGACCTCTGTTCTGGCAGACTAGACCATTAACTATTAACCTCTCCGGATGAGCACTATTACATTTTATAATTTTATTTATTATAGATATTTACCTTTTTTGATTACTGAGAGGTCATCACAAAATCCACTATATCCAATGATGTCAACAGCTGATTTGTTTACTTTCTCTATACAAGACAAGTTTGTTAAGTTTGGGGGTCAGATATACACCAAGAGATAACATTCTATAACTTGACCGGTCCCTGGTATTTCTCAGCAGCAGCTTGTAAAGGATTCTGACAATTCAGTCCGACGTGCGATAACATTACATTAACAGCTTTTGTATAAACTATCTACTACACCCTTGGAACGCGAGATCTGCCATTAAGATTCTAGCACTTTACCGCGGACTATAGATCACACTCTAGAGTCTAGACTAACCGGTATAATAAAATACTCAGACCTTAAACTAAATGCAACACTTTTGACCACCTTATAATCCAGAATTTAAACTGGACATCTTAGGACGGGTTTCTTACTGCGTGGCTTAACTTGCTGTTTTAGTCATAATTCAGGTCTGAGTTGGGAAACAACTCTCGCGTCATCACTATTATTTCTTACAGACGATTAGGCTTGTGTTTGTTGACAAGCTTTCGACAGAGATGCGTTTCACTCGCACGAATTGAATTTATTACTCCGTATAACTGTTTCCAAGTTATATATGCGTTGTTTGAATTAATATTGTGCTTTCGTTTAACCTGGTCAACAAATTACCGGGTTAATAAAAAAATAATTTGCCGTTATATTATATTCGGATCAAATTTAGGCGGAATTTACCCGGAGATTGTGTTTTTCATTTATGAATTAAAGAACAGTTAAATTAGTATTGCCAACTTTTCTATCAAAAATAATAAGTGATTATTTTATTGTTTCTGTTCATTGTGTTTTCTCCTTTATAACTTAGGCTTAATTGGCCAATAACACTTAGTTAAACTAAGATCATAAGTAACTGATTACTGAAAAACACAAAATATAGATTAAACTGGGTCTAAACAAATAATCTGGATTATCTTTATCAGAAAACCCCGCCGTTAATATCACTATTTAAATCAATATCTCTATTCAAAGCTGGCAAACTTCTTACTTAAGTTTAAACCAAGTAAAACAACTCCATTGCCAAACTAAAACCAAACTTAAAATAACAACAACAATCAAAATTTATGTAGTCTTAGGGATTACGATCTTTATTTTTTTGTAGTTTTGAAAGTTGGTAATTTCTAAACAGTCCAACGTATGCAGCAACTTGCCATTGGGTTTGTCAAACCACGACAATAATTTGCTACACCAGCCGATGCATAAAAATCACAGTTAGAATAACATTTTGTCAATTTTTCCAAAAACATCGAAATTAAAGCAAATCGTAATCTTTTCAACAAAAATACCAAAAAGATTTGGTAAAGTGTATTGTTGAAAGCTAATGTTGGGGTATTTAGTCGAAGAGACCGAAACCCATATCGTCGTCTTCCTCTTCTTCGGATTCTTCCTTTTTGGCTTCTTCCTTCTTTTCGGCAGCAGCAGCACCGGCAGCGGGAGCTGAGGCGGCGGCAGCAGCAGCGAATTTGCTGGGATCCTTGATGTACTCCTTGATGGTGGCGGCTTCCTTGAATTCGACTTCGGTGGTGGCGGCAATGGCCAACAAGTTCTTGAAACCGTTGGCAATGCTGTGAGGAGCGGAGGCGATGGTGGGGTATCCAATTTCCAAACAGACGGAGGCCAAGTTGGCAACACCAGCTTGGAACTTGGCGCGCAAGTCCTCGGGCTTGATGTCCAAGATCTCGGGGGAGAAGATGGAGCCAGAGTCGTAGACTTGGTTGACGATCAAACCGTATGAGAAGGGAGAGATGTTCAACATGTTAAGCAAGGTAGCTTCGGAAGCACCGACCTTGTCACCAGGCTTCAAGATGGGCACATCGTTGATAATTTCAATTGTACCCTTAGAAATCTTGGTTGGGATGGACAAAGCCTGGAAGAAAGAAGTCTTTTCGGGACCCAAACCGGTGTTTTGGGCAGGGATGATGACAGGCAAGGGAGCGATGGCACCAGCACGAGCGGGGGCACGTACCTTGGATTCCAACAACTTGTCGCGGATTTCAGCCAAATCGCCCTTGGTGAAGACGAAACCGACATTGCCTTTAATGTGGGGCAACAATTTTTCCAATTGGGCATTTTGTTCCAAATGACCACGGATGGCTTTACGCATCATAGTGTTCTTACCCATAAGGACGACACCCATGCCACGGAGGCTGGTACGGATGGTTTGCATTTGACGGGAACCAACATTGTCAGCACCGACGATGAAGCACTTGGGATACTCGTTGAAGAGATCCTAAAGGAATAAAAAAAGGAATTTAGCAAGAGGAACAAACAAGAAATAAACATAAATAATATGTTGGTAACATAATCAGACGGCTCCCAAAGAGCATTTTCTCAACCTCTAGTCTACCAGAACACCTGGGTTCAGCTTTTTCAAGCGGGGCATTCAGACGGCAAACATTCAGACGCGAATTTGTTTCATCATTTTTTGTTTATACACAACATTTTTAAAATAAAATTTGATACTTACGACTACTTTAAGGAAATATTGGGCTTTCCAGGCAGCTTTGTTCTCCCTAACCATCTTGATTCAAAATGTGAAATTAGGGACTCGTGAAAAATGAATTTAAGAACTGTAAATAACCAAAAATATTAAAATTAATAAACATGTTTGTGAATTATTAATAAAATTATAAAGCAATTTTATAAAATTTCCAATGGATGCTTTAAATATTTTAAGATTTAAAAAAAATTAAAAAATTTTACTCACCAAAGCTTAAAACGATGTTATAAGTTGACGTCTGCGACGAAAATGGACGATTTGTTGGCTATTTTTTTGACATTTCGTTTTCGTTCGTAAAATGAAAAAATGATGTAGCAACTGCAGCCAACTTCAGATTGTTTATGTTTAGAAAATTGTCTCACTGAACACACCCTTGATATTTTTTTGTGTATTTCTGCAGCCGGCTGCTTGAATCAAGCAAGATTTTTGCAATCTTTTCTAGAACTTGAAACAATTTGTGAAATTTTTGAAAATGACTGCATTTGAGGGTAATATTTTTGTTGTTTTTTCAAGAAATTGATAAAATTTTAACAAAATATTTTATTTTTATTTAAGAGTTTGGTGTTTTGCCAGAAATTGGCAAAGCCATAGATGAAATGGAATGGACGTAAGTTTTTTGCTTAAGGGAGGGTTGCAAGTAACAGTTTTTAATTGTTTTATTTATTTTGAAGACTACCCACCGATGTGCAGGCGGAGGCTATACCCTTAATTTTAGGTGGTGGCGATGTGTTAATGGCTGCCGAAACAGGCTCTGGTAAAACTGGTGCCTTTTGTTTGCCCATTTTACAGATTGTATGGGAAACCTTAAGAGATTTAGAAGAAGGAAAGAGTGCAAAAGGAGGAGGGGCTGCTGGCAGTGTGGCTGCCTGGACTATGTCCTTTTTTGATCGTGGTTCTGCCTTGGCTGTTACTCCTGATGGTCTGCGCTGCCAGTCGCGAGAATTTAAAGAATGGCATGGCTGTCGCTGCACTACAGGAGTGAAGGGTAAGGGAAAATTCTACTATGAGGCCACTGTAACCGATGAGGGCCTGTGCCGAGTGGGCTGGTCCACCCAACAGGCCCAACTAGATTTGGGTACTTGTCGCAATGGCTTTGGTTTTGGTGGTACTGGTAAAAAGTCAAACAATCGCCAATTCGATGATTATGGCGAGGCCTTTGGTAAAAATGATGTCATAGGCTGTTTTTTGGATTTGGAAAGAATGGAAGTTTCTTTTAGCAAAAATGGTCAACATTTAGGTGTAGCTTTTCGCATAGCCGACAATTTGCGCAATGAAACCTTTTATCCAGCGGTGGTTTTGAAAAATGCCGAAATGGCTTTTAATTTTGGTAGAACTGAATTAAAATATCCACCTAAAAATGGTTTTGTAGCTGTTTCTCAAGCAGGAGCACAACACTCTAAAGCCAATCCTTTGGCTAGTCCTTCCACAAATGCGGCAGCTAATAAACCTGCTCCCAATGCTCCTCAGGCCATTATAATAGAACCCAGCCGTGAATTGGCTGAACAGACTTATAATCAAATAGAAAAGTTTAAAATACATTTGTCAAATCCAAATGTCCAAACTCTGCTATTGATTGGCGGCGTTAAGCTGGAACAACAGAAGAGTGTGTTGCAGCAAGGTGTGCATATTGTAGTGGGCACTCCGGGACGCTTGGAGGAAATGATTAGCAGTGGTTTTGTGCAATTAACCCACTGCAGGTAGGATATTATGAGATCTTTTCAAATAAATTACCATATTAACGTTATGATTTGTTCAGATTTTTCGTTTTAGATGAAGCTGATGCTCTTCTTAAGCAGGGCTACACTGATTTAATAGATCGTTTACACAAACAAATACCCAAAATGACTTCCGATGGCCGTCGCCTACAGATGGTGGTGTGTTCTGCCACACTGCATGCTTTCGAGGTAAAAAAAATGGCAGATCGTTTAATGCATTTTCCCACTTGGGTTGATCTTAAAGGAGAGGATGCAGTGCCGGAAACCGTTCATCATGTGGTGTGCATGATTGATCCCCAGAAAGACACCATGTGGCATAATTTACGTCAACATATACGCACTGATGGTGTGCATGCACGCGATAATGTTTATCCCAATAATTTGACTCCGGAAACCTATTCGGAAGCGGTGAAACTATTGAAGGGAGAATATTGTATTAGAGCTATAGAGGAACATAAAATGGATAGATGTATTATATTCTGTCGTACGAAATTGGATTGTGATAATTTGGAGCAGTATTTAAGGGCTAGAGGTGGTCAACGTTATTCTTGCGTTTGTCTACACGGTGATCGTAAGCCGCAAGAGCGAAAACAGAATTTGGAACGATTTAAACGGGCCGAAGTGAAATTTTTGATATGTACTGATGTAGCTGCCAGAGGTTTAGATATTACCGGTTTGCCCTACAGTAGGTTTATTACCCTTTTAATTGGAATGTAGTCTAATCTATAGTCCAGACTATACTCTAGTCTGTAGTATGGACTATATTTTATTCTACAATCTAAACTAGCATCATGACTACATGTTGTACTCTTTATTATAGTGATTAATATTACTTTGCCGGATGAAAAATCGAACTATGTACATCGTATTGGTCGTGTGGGTCGTGCCGAACGCATGGGTTTAGCCATAAGTTTGGTAGCTACGGTGCCTGAAAAAGTATGTTATTTTTTATTTTTAATTCAAGTTTCAAATATAACATTTATTGCTCTCCTTAAAGGTTTGGTATCATGGCGAATGGTGTAAGACACGCGGTCGTAATTGCAACAATACTAATTTAACTGATATTAAGGGTTGCTGTATTTGGTATAATGAAAAGAATGTGAGTATGAGCAATTACTCTATAATTTTTAAAGATAATTTTTTAAACTTTGAAAAAAAAATTCTAGCTTTTGGCAGAAATTGAGGATCATTTAAATATCACTATACAGCAAGTGGATAAATCTTTGGCCGTGCCCCTTAATGATTTTGATGGCAAGGTGGTGTATGGTGAGAAAAATCTTAATACTGGCACCGGCTATAAGGATCACGTTGAACAATTGCAACCGGTTGTAAGAAAACTAACGGATTTGGAACTGCAATCACAATCTTTATTTTTGAAACGCTTAAAAGTCTAAAAATGCAGAAAACACAATATATAATCTCTCTCAACAAGTTAAGTGATCCCAATAATGTTAATCAGCATAAATATTTTTACGCCATTACAAACACTATTGCTGCTGCTGTTGCATTGAATTTAAATTATTAATTAAATTAGAAAAAAAATATTACAATACATACATAACTTATCAATTCTAAATAAAAAACTACAAATAAACACACATTTATATATTCAGTAGCCACTTTCCTCTTACTTTTTTTTAACAAACAAATGACCCCTATTATTAATATATAACGAGGTCATTCATATTGTTGAAAATCGACTACAAATTCCACTGAGTGTGGAGCTCTCTTTTGGTTTGGTTTATTTGCTAGAGAAAGTTGTCCAAGAGGGTTTGGTCGTTTTTATATGTAGTACTCCTTTTGCTTATTGTCATAATGTTACACTAAAGTTTTGGTGTTATTCTCTTGCTGCTCTTCCTCCTCCTCCTCCTCCTCTAAACCTTCTTCATCTTCCTCATTAAATTCAGTTCTCATTTGTTGTAATTGCAATAGTTGTTTACACAATTGATTGCCAAATGATTCTACATAACGTGGACTTATTTTATCTAATAAAGCATAAGGTGTTTCGAAAACTTCCTCCTCTTCATCGATTTCTGCTTTATCGCTATCGATAGTGTCATAGAGCTCGGAAACAATACGAAACCCTAAACTGGACACATGTACACAGTAAGCGGCTCCTTCAAACGTTCGTATATTAAGGTATATGTGTGATTCATTACTGGGCAATGTTTTCGAAATATCTATCTCTGCTACATGTGTCCTAACATCCTTAATTATAGCTGTAGCCTCTTCTACCCAATTTATGATTTGCTCACCGTTATCACTGTCATCTTGTTGTGTGTTAGAAGTGCTGGGGCAGGTGTTGGAGGGGGCGTTAATGTTCTCTGCAGCTGCGGGTGTTGGGGTAGCTGTCGTTTCAGAGTTCATAGTTTTATACAATATATCGGAAAGTATTTCTTTGTTTATTTGGTTTATGTCCAATTTTAAGTTTGGGTTTAATTAAAGGAACTATACACAGATGTTGCAACTTGTAAGCAAACACGAAAAAATTAATTAACAAGAAATTTGCTGCCACTGCTCGGGTGAAGAAAACCTGTTAATGCAGACGTCAAGGTGTTTTCAACAAGATGTGAGTAATAAATTCTAAATGTAAAAATGTTACTGATTTGTTTTTGTAATGTATATTTTAACTGTCTGTATTTGCTAATATTTGACAGTTTTGTTATACAGCAAAAATAAAAACTAACACCATCTTACAGAATTTGCATTGCCAGCTGTTGCAAAAATAACAGCTGGTAACACTTTAAACAAAATACGGAATAAAAATACCAGATTGAATTACTTTGAAGCAAAAACAAAGGTGACCAGATGATCCCTAAACAACTCAATCGAATTCTCCTAAATTTTTCTATATAACAGTATGACATTTTTCACAGTTAGCTAATTCTAGTACAAAAACAAAATACATGTTGTTTTTGTATTGTAGTCATGCTGTCACCTATCTAATTCTACCATGAAAACACTTATTAAAATTGTGTAAAGAACCCAACTCATAATATGGCAACACTAATCTACAGCTGTCATGTAGCATGTTCAGGCCGACATACTGTTTTGTTTATTTCTTACCGGGTGGACTCCACCAACACAAAGTATAATCTCCAGTGTCCACAAAAATGGAAAATAAAATACATTCTGCCTTAGAGTTACTAATAAACGAAGCTAATGACTTGTGTATTGGCACACAAGTAACTGAACTTCACGCCATCCCAGATGCCATTGAATTTGCCCGTGAATATTATGCCAAACAACAACCTGTGGTTATACGAAATGCTGTGGCTGACTGGCCGGCGGTGAAGAAATGGTCACCAGAGTATTTTAAACAAACTCTAAGTAACAAGCTAGTGGATGTGGCCATTACGCCCAATGGCTACGCTGATGGTTTGGCCATTAGATATGAGGACAAAAAGGAATATTTTGTTTTGCCTTTAGAGGAACAATGTACAATGGCAGAATTTTTGGATAATCTAGACAATCCCATGGGTGCTGTTTACTATATACAAAAACAAAATTCGAATTTTTCTTTGGATTTTCCCGAACTTAATCAAGATATTGATAGTTCTATTTTGGAATTTGCAGAAAAATGTTTTAATAAACCACCAGATGCTGTTAATTTTTGGATGGGTGATGAGAGGGCCATAACCTCTATGCATAAGGATCCCTATGATAATTTATACTGTGTTGTGGCGGGTTATAAAGATTTTATTTTACTGCCACCACACAGTATGCCCTGGATACCAAAACAATTATATCCCACGGGGGTGTATAAAAGGAATTTGGATACACAACAATATCATATAGAACCGGTAATGTGCGCTCAGGAGCACGAAAATGGTTGTAACAATGATCCCATGTTAACCGAATGGATAAGTATAGATCCCTTGGCTCCCGACCTGTTTAAATATCCACAATATTCAAAAGTTAAACCTTTGAGAGTACGGATGAGAGCTGGTGATATGCTGTATTTACCCAACTACTGGTATCATCATGTTAGTCAAAGTCATAAATGTATTGCTGTAAATTTTTGGTATGATATGGAATACGATAGTCGTTATTGTTATTATCGTATGCTGGAGGAATTGACAAAATCAAAATAGACGTTGTAAGAAAAAAAAAACGTAACTCAAGTTTTTTACTCCAACTTTGTACAACTATTAGCTGCGGTAATCAGTTTTTGTTCTTAATAAAATAAGCCTCGATATGGAGCACACAACTGGCCCGATGGACGCATGTATTTCTTCAGATATGATGTAACTATAATTTTCCTTTCAAACTAACAAACTATCAAATCGAATTCTTAGTGAAAAATCGAAATTGGAGTAAAATTAAGATATTAAGAGTAACCGTGGATAATCTATTATTTTATAAAAATACTATAAGACAACAACGCGAACTTGGTCCAGCTAATATATGGATATATTTTTTATAGGTTTTTATTAAAGGTATAGCAATAAAGTTATATGTGTTAAATACTTGTAAATATATTTAAAAAGATCAAAAGTAAAAACAAAATTTTTTGGGGGGAATGTTTTGTAAAGAAATGCAAAGTATCTTCGAAAGCCAATCAATCAAACTTGTTACATTTTCACATTTCTAATAATAAATAGTTATGTTTAAAATAGGTGTGTAGGAGCTTAAAGTCTAAGGGAATCGAATTTGAATTTGAATTGGTAATACTTCTAGGAGATTAATTACTCTTTCTCGGTGAATTCTGGTTTTTCACATTTCAAATCAGATTTTTCATTTGGGTTGGTCACCGCTTCGTGACCTTTCAAATTCATTAAAGGAGTTTCAGAATTAATTAAATCATTTGTTAGTTCTGTAGCATTTTTGGAATTTGTGTTTTCACGATTATTTTCAATATTTAATGAATGAGCTTCATCGGGATTTTCATTATTTTCATATTCAATGCCATTATTAGAGGTTTCAGTTTTAATTAGTATTAATGCTGGTGCTTCAGACTGATGATAAGTGGAGCTCACAGTATTATTCACTATGCTACCACTTCCACTGTTATTTAAGGAACAATTTTGATCGGCCTCGGCCAAGTCGCCATCATCTGTGTTTGCTGGTGGCAAATCATTTTGTTGCTGTTGTTGATTATTTGTAGATTTTGTTGTAGACTTACCTTTATCCGAGGACTGCTGCTGCTGCCTCTGCTGTTGTTGCTGTTGATTACCGAACAAGGTATTTTCCAAATATTTCTGATACCATCTTAAGAATTCATCTCTCTCCTTGGGTAATGATAATTTTTTGATTTTTGCATAAATTTTTTTAGGCGAAATATTACTGGCATTATTTCCTAGATTAATATTATGCGTTAGAGGTTGGGCATTTTGGGCCACAGTAGCTGTTAGTTTAGCAACATCCACTAATAAAGCATCATTGATTAAGGTGTTAGTATGGGTTTGATTGCGTATGCGATTGATAATATATTTGATAAGATCACATTCAGTGGAGTGATGTTGTTGAGCAGCAATTGCTGCAGTACTAGTACCGGAGGCGGCTGATTTTGGCGAATTTGTTGAAGATGAGACGTTTGTATCGTTTTTGTTTTCATTTTGCTGGAAATTAGGTACAAATATTGAGCTGAATTTAGTTTTTATTTAAAAATTTTATAATTTTTTATAAAATTTATCTGCTGAATAATCAAAAAAACTTAGCTGTATTGTATTTCATGCAGCTGAATAGGAAATTGCTCAGCTGAATTAGAATTTTGTTTAACAAATTATTATATTTTCTTTATAAAATATTTTTGCTGAATCACAAAAACTCTTGCTGATTATGAATTTAAAAAAAAATTAAATATATAAAAAAATTATGCTGAATAGGACTTTAAAAAAAATGAATAAGGTTAATATTTTGATATATTTAGGAGCTGAATATAAAAATTCTTCAGCTGAATTAGGTTTTTGTTAAAACTTGTATGATTTTTACAATGTTAAATAAATAGCTGAATTAAAAATTTATAGCTGAATCGAAAAAAACTGGCTGAACTTGAGACATTTTCTTATTTTTTTAGCTGAATAGTATATAAACTTGGCACAATTTGATTTCAACAAACAAAATTAAACATTTTGTAATAAAATTGAAGAGAAATGGGTTGATTTAAGAAAATATACAGCTGAATTGGAAAAACCTTCGCTGAATACGATTTTTCTTAAAAAAATTGCTAAAGTTAAAATTTTCTTGCTATTTTGTTTAGCTGAATAGTAAAAAAATGGGTTAATATAAAAAAAATTTGTATTTAAATGGAAGAAAAAATGATTTGTTTCCAAAAACAAGGAGACTTTTAAAAATAATAACTTTTACAGGAAAATTACTTACTTTGTCCTTATTTTCCTGTTGTAATTTCTGATGTTGTTGTGCTGCCAAACTGCAAGCACCTCTTAGATTTTCGTTGCCCTCTTCTTCATTTGTTTCGTTAGAGTTGGCATTATTTACTGGTACATTGGACTGATTCAAAGATTGTTTACGTAAATTCTTGCGTTTTTTGGTGACATTTTTTGTTATAGGCGTGTTATTGACCGTAGAGTTGTTAGGGTTATTACAACGTGGTGTCTGATTGGTGGAATTATTACAATTGTTAATAACACTTTGACGCCAATTGGTGTCTTCTTCAGGTTTTTCATTTTCATTGTCATTATCATTGTTGGAAGAGGATAGGGGCAATTCGGTTTCATTATTTATATTGACATTTGTAATGAGACGTGTTTCCTCGTTTAGATTTTGAGTTGTAGCCGGATCTAAATGGGTATGAAGCAGTAGTTGCTGCTGCTGCTGTTGTTGTTGTTGCTGCTGCTGCAAGAGTTGATCTCTTTGTTCATTTAAGTTTAATTTGCGTAATGATATATTGGAAATATTATTGAATAATTGGTTCTGTTGACCTGCGGTCTCATTATTAATGTTATCTTTATCCAATAGCATGCTTTCTAAACGTCTAAAAACATCTTCCTTAATGGATTCATAGAATTTGGTGGTAAATTTATCATTTTTCAAAGCATTTACTAAAAGATTACGTTTAATTTCTTCTGAAGTGGTATCATCTTCTTCCTCCTCTTCCTCATCTTCATTATTTTCATTGCCATCCAACAGCATGTTATCATTATTGTGCTGCTGAGGATTAGAGAAATCCAAAGGTAATTGCTGTTGGGTATTTAAGAAATTATAATTTTCTACTCCTTCGTCGATATCGACGGCTGGTCTTAATAAAAAATCTGGATTTCTAGCTTGAGTTTGGGTGGCTGGTTGTGGCTGATGTTGTAGAGGATTTAAAAAATGTTGCAAGGTTTGATGTTGCTGCTGTTGTTGTTGGAAGGTCAAAGTATTTTGATACCTCTGCAAGGGCTGGGCCACATGACGTGTATTTTGTATGCTCGAAGTAGCTGGATTGAAATCCTCATTCAAGTTACGAAAACGCCAATTGGGTTTCGGACCCACTTTATTACTTTGCTGTATATTATAATTATGATACATTAAATCGGCTGTATTTGTGCCAGCATTTGTCGTGCTGCTATTATTGGTGGCGGCAGCATTTTCATGTTGTTCCAACCAATTCAATTGCTGTAGAAAATCTCTTTGCTGCTGATAGATATTTTGCTGATATTGTTGCTGCTGCTGTTGCTGATTAATACGTGATCTTTGTATAATGCGCAAATACTTATTATGAGCTGCTGTGGATGTATCATTGTTGGCAGCGTAATTTAAATTATTGCTACATTCTTCCAAATTTTGATTTTGTTGTGCTTGCTGGAAATTGTAAGGGGGATGTTGTGGCTGCTGATGTGGCATTGTTGCAGGTCTTTCATAAGGTGTTTCCTGTTGTTGCTGCTGCTGTTGTTGTATTTGTTGTTCTTCATTGCTTTTAGCAGAATTAGTAGAAAGCAAATTTTGCCGCGAATAGCTTTTGTTGGCATTATTTTTGGCCACATTTAACAACAACATTAACAATGTTAACATAACAAAAAAACGGAAAAGTACAAGAAATGTAAAGCAAAATATGGGTTAGTCATATATTAGGCAAAAATATTAGAAAAAACATGCTTAAACTAATTATTATTTTGGATAAATATCGTCTAGAACATTGCGTAGTCTGGTTTATATCCTAGTCCACTATCTTTCTATAGTATATTACCTAGTACATAGTATAGTTTAATCTGTAGTCTAGTCTATATTATAATCGATAGTCTAATGTATATTGCAGTCTATAGTATGATCTAGTCTGAAATCTAGTTTATAGTCTAGTCTGTATATTAGTTTATAGTCTAGTATGTTGTTTAGTCTATAATCTAGTTTGTATTCTAGTCTATTGTTTAGTCTATAGTTAAGTCTATAGTTAAGTCTCTAGTTTAGTCTATAGTCTAGTCTATAGCTTGGTCTACAGTCTAGCCTATAGCTTGATCTATAGTCTAGTCTGGTCTATACTCTAGTTTATAGTTATGTTCGAAGTCTGCCCTGTTCATTTAACGAAAATCATCCATATATAACAAATATATAAAATTTTAACAAAAGTTAAAAATTCTTACTTACATTTTCCCCATAAATAAATATTTAAATAACATATTTTTAATTCAATACATACGTATTTATAAAAATAAAAAAAAAAATAACTACAAACTGACCCATTGTTAACTCTTTATTAAATATAAAAAAAAAATTTTTCAAAAAATGTTAAGGGTTAAAAATTCCCTTAGAAAGAAACATTTTCGAAAGATAACAAGTATCTATGCATTAAAAAAATACATATAACTTTTTAAATAAGACAATAACAAATTTTAAATGAAAACATTATAAACTTTTTAAAAAGTTACTGAATATTTTCAAATTTGGCCAATTTCAAACTAAAGTTGATATGAAAATTAATAAATTAAGATTTACCTTCTAAAGTTATCCCAATAGTTGTTGGCACGATTGCCGGGTGGCACCTGATTATTAAGAGTATGCGATAGATTACTGTGGTGGTGCTGCTGTTGATTTTGGGTACGCAAATTAGCATTATTTTGATGTATGGCATTATTGTGATGATGCATAAAAATTGGAGCTGGTCCAGAGCCAACCACTGGGGATTGAGGAGTAGGTATTTCATTGTTAAAATGTGTTGAGGGAGCTTGTGGTGGTTGTGGTACAGCATTATTGAGCGTAGCATACATGCTAGAGGTGGCTGTAGCTGAAGAATTGTGTTGTTGAGTTTCAGTGGTAAAATTAAAAGCACCTTGAGGCTGAGCCACACGTTGATGACGATAGACATGTTGATGTTGTTGTTGCTGTTGATAATTGCTAAAAGCACTGTTTCTATTTTGTCCCGGTATAAAAGCTATGGGTTGTTCAGATTGTGCCCTATTTAGACCAACATATAAATTGTTGGGTAAAGCTTGTGTAGTGGGTATACCACCTAAACTTGCTGGTGGTACCGATTCAGAACGTAAGCCATAACTCACATCGTTAGCATTGTTTGAAGTGCTTCCACTTGTTATAGCCAATAATCTTTCCTGTAGAACGTGAATAGTTTGATTGAGACTATCAATTTCCCTTTGTTGATGCCACAACATTTGATTGCATTGGCACACAGAACTTATCAGCATTTGTTGGGTTTGTATAAATTGTTGCAACATGGGATCGTTGCTGGTGAGAGCAGCATTAGTAGCAGCACTGGTAGCTGTCGATGATGAAGTGGCTGCTCCCAAATTATTGGCATTACATATGCATTCGTTAGTGCTTAATGTAGCGGCATTTGTAGAGGTTTGATTTAACCCGAAAGAAGTTTGCGGTGGTGGAGGTGGTGGTGGCACACCAGTAGCATAATAATATTGATGAGGATTCCAGGCAGTTGGTAAAGGTGGTGGTATTGGGCCGGCTTAAGAAAAATAAATATTTAAATTCAAATTACTCTTAAGTAGGTCTATAAGGTAGCAGTCTAGGTTATTATATGGATTATAGTCTAGTCTTTAGTATAGACTATAGGCTGAACATTATAAAAGTCCATAGTCTGGTGTTTAGACTACGGTCTAGTATATAGCCTAGGCTGTATACTAGTATATAGTCTTTACTATGCTGAAGTCTAGTTTATAGTCTGGACTATACAGACCAGTCTACAGCTTGGTATTTAGTCTACACCAGAGTCTGTCTCAACTATTATCCGTTCTAAAGCCTGGACTATAGGCTGGATTTAAGTTTTCAATCTAATTTGTAATCTAGTCTAGTTCGTTCTCTAAATCTAAGAAAACAAAAAAAAAAAAAAAAATAAAAATAACTTACGGAAATTCATGCCCATTGCTGACATAGGTGGTGGTATAGAAAAAGATCTCGAACTGCCCGACTGCATACTAGCGCCCTCGAGAGAGGCTCCGTCATGAGTACTGCTGGCCGCCTGAGCTATATGAGTGGCAGCATTTGAAGAGGCACCAGTTGAGTTCAAAGAGTCCTTAACATTTCTGCTAGACTGTTCATTAACACGTGTGGCAGCTGGTGTGGAGGTTGGCACAAATTTAGTACTGGCTGCATAGTCTGAGTCATTGTTGTCTTCTTCGGCTTCATCGTCGGCCTCCGAAACAATATCTTGTCTACGGGTGGGTGTTGGTTGTTGATCTTCTTGTTCCAACCGCTTGCACAGCATTTCAAATTCTTTTTTCTTTAATTCATATTCTTCCTTAAGTTGATCTCTTTCCTGTTGGGTTTTTACATGCTCATCCCAGCGACTTTCGTGATTGCGTGGCACGGGAGTGGGAGTTAAACTATTTCTCTTTAAAGCATCCTCACCCATTTGGGCAGCAGCGGCCGCCTGTTGTTTACGTCTCTCGATTTCATTTTTCAAAGCTTGTATGCGATCTTTTTCCGATTGCAAAGACTGGGCTTGTGCTCTCAAGTCTGAGGTAACCTCATTTAGCATACGTACTTTACGGGCTATAAACTCTTCATTAGAGTTATCATCCTGGTAGCGGCTGGGAGCAGCTACGGGAGTACGTTCGCGGTCATAGGTTATAGGTACCTCACGTGGTGGTGTTCGACCAATAAGTTTAGGATCTTTGGCTGTATGAGCCTCTATGATATTGACAGTTTCCATCATATCTTTCAAACGTTTCAGCTGAGCCTTCATGGCATCTATATCAGCCACTTTTTGCTGGATTAAAGCGGCAGCTATTTTATGTTGTTCTTCATCCTCTTCTTGTTCTGGTTCAGCTTCAGCCTCTGATTCGGATTGCATTTGCCCATTGGGTTGTTGTCTTTGAGCCTGTTGCAAAAGTTCAATGGGTACATTGCGACTATATTCAACTGGTACTTCGCGTTCTACATTAGATTCTTTCTTACTAGAGCCAGCTGCCGGTTTAGGAGAGGTTTGTTGACCATTTTCTTCTATATCCTTTTCCTGTTCATACTGCCTTTGTCTAGCCTCTTTGGCAGTCTCCTCTGCCGAACGATTGACACTTTGCAGTTCACTAACTAGGTTACGCATTTCATCACGCTGTGAGCGCAAAGCCTCAAGTTTTCTTTGCAATAGTTCTTGTTCAGCTGAGATTTCTGGACCATCATCACCCATTAATGAGGATAATTCATTTTGATTTTGTATAAAAGTGGTTAAATTCTTCATACGTCCCACAAGAGAAGCCATATCAGAATGTACTTGATCGAGTGATTGATAATCGGGAGCACCATCAGCACCCTCTGCTTGGGAACCCGAGGGAAAACTTAAGGTTTGAGCTTGTTGTCGCAATTTTTCCATGTCGCTTAAATGCTGTTTAGCCGCATTTTGTAATTTTAGCAATTGTTGCTGTTGTTCTTGCATATTTTGGATATTACGATTGGATGCTTCCAAACGTTGTTGCAACTCCTCATAGGAAGGTGTATTATCGGGTGTGGGAGTTTCCATATTGCTGTGCAATGATTGTATAGATTGGGCACGATCACTCATCTGTAGGTGAGAAGTTATATTATAGTTTTTGTGATCATATACGTATATATAGAAAGAAACTCACCTCACTTCGGGGTACATCTTCTAAACTGGTAGAATTCACCACTACATCTCTTGCCGAAGCATTTGGTGTTATTTCATGGACCATGGTGGTGGATTTTAAAGCCTGAAAATAATATATTATATTACCTTTTTTATTCCATATTAAGTAATGTTACGTTTTTCAATAGTTCTAGTTCAGTTCCAGTTCAGTTCTAGTTCAGTTCTAGTTCAGTTCTAGTTCAATTCTAGTTCAGTTCTAGTTCAGTTCTAGTTCAGTTCTAGTTCATTTCTAGTTCATTTCTAGTTCAGTTCTAGTTCAGTTCTAGTTCAGTTCTAGTTCAGTTCTAAATCAGCTCTAGTTCAGTTCTAGTTCAGATCTAGTTCAGTTCTAGTTCAGTTCTAGTTGAGTTCTAGTTCAGTTCTAGTTCAGATCTAGTTCAGATCTAGTTCAGTTCTAGTTCAGTTCTAGTTTAGTTCTAGTTCAGTTTTAGTTCAGTTCTAGTTCAGTTCTAGTTTAGTTCTAGTTCAGTTCTAGTACAGTTCTAGTTCAGTTCTACTTCAGTTCTAGTTCAGTTCTAGTTCAGTTCTAGTTCAGTTCTAGTTCAGTTCTAGTTCAGTTCTAGTTCAGTTCTAGTTCAGTTCTAGTTCAGTTCTAGTTCAGTTCTAGTTCAGTTCTAGTTCAGTTCTAGTTCAGTTCTAGTTCAGTTCTAGTTCAGTTCTAGTTCAGTTCTAGTTCAGTTCTAGTTCAGTTCTAGTTCAGTTCTAGTTCAGTTCTAGTTCAGTTCTTTAAATGTAATGTACAGTTTTTTAATTAAATTCCTTACCTTTTGCTGAGCCTGCAAAGAGTTTTCCAAATTAATTTTATGATTATTATTAGCGTTTAAAGTCTGCTGAAAACGTTGAGCTAATTGATTGAATTCGTTTGAATTATGATTCAATACAGCATTCGCTAAATTGGCCGATGAGGAAGCCTGTATAGTGGGCAATATATTACTGGTTAAATTTAAAAACGGTTGAGTTTGTGTATTCTCAAATAGTTGTTTTAAACGTTGTACCACCAACAATTGTAAATGTTGTTCAAATTGTGGTCCTAACAAAGAATTATCGTTTAGCGTAGTATTGATATTTGAAGCTACCGGCTGCACAGATTGTGTTGCTGCCGACGATGATGATAAACCGGGTGTTGTTGGTATTACAACACCTATAGCGGTATTAAGATTTGTATTTGAATTTTGTGTACAATTCAAAAAATCACTTTGTGTTTGTTGATTACTGCTGCCGTGTAGCTGCTGTTGTTGTTGTTGTGGTTGTTGATTACGTCTCGGTATTGGTCGTACAGGATAACAGAAACGTTGTTGATTTTCTTGAGAACTTTCTATATGTTTAGAAAAAAATATAAATATAAATATTAATTTTAGATATTGATCACATATGATTGAAATTTTTATAAAATATTAAGCTTTTATATAGATATTAAAAGCAAAGTAAAAGTTAATTTAAATTACATTTTATTTTTAAAGAAAAAAACCAAAAACAATTCTTTGCATGACTAAGAAATTTTGATTTTTATATACATTGATGATGTAGTATGCAATAAAAATGAAAAAAAACAGACAAATTTCTAAATTTAGATCATTCAAATATTTTAAATACTAAAGGTACAAAATAACATAGATACAGTGTCTCTCATAAGTATTCGAATTTGGGTATAATATGAAAAGAAACCAAATTTAATAATATATTTAGTGTGCAGAATTAATAACTTAATTTGTTAAATTGTCTAGACAGTCCTTAGCTTTGATATCACGCTTTTTAAAACTTTAAAAAATCACATTTACTTAAATTAATTTAGCTTTATTTAAAAAAAGTCCATAAAATTACCTCACAAAAGTATACGAATTTTCCTGTATTTCATATTTGACTATATTATACGAAACACAAAAATTAGAATCGAATATTTTTTTTGCTAAAAATTGTTTTAAGGGGTAACTATCAACCGAATGGATATATTTTTGGCCCATTTGGTCCACAATTTTGGGGCATTTGTACCATCTTTTCATGTAATATCATTAAAATGGCGATTTTTAGCAATATTTGTATTTTTTTCTCCTTTTTCCCAGAGAAAAAACCAAAATTTGTTATTGGGATTTAATATACCCCTTGGAGTATCTAAAAATAATATTTTTTGTTACAAAAATCTTTATTTAAACGTTCCAATATATATTATTGGAATCATTCTTCTATCGCTAATTCAATTTATTGGAACTCAAGTCCATTTTTATAATACCAGGGTCAAAAATTTTCGGGGAAACTTGTCTTCTATATATTGTTTTAGATATCAGCTGTTATACATTTTAAGTTTTCAATATATTGTGGAAGTGTACAACTCCAAAGCATGCCTCGAAGAAACGCCATTCAATATAGTGGAATCATTCTTTTTATAACCATTGGCCTCTAGGCTGAATGTCACCATATCATTATGGTCTAACTCAAAAATATTGATTTCTGTTTAAATATTATCTACTATGATCAAAATAAACCCAAAATTTTGGACATACAGCGTTTTTGTAATGGGTAACATAATCGTGAATGTTATGAGTAGTAAAAACTGAAATCTACTGTATAGGATGATATTTTGTTAAGGCATGTTTTGGAGTTGTATACCACTACGATGTCTTGAAAAATTAAAATATATTAGTGCTAATATCTACAATAATATATACTAGCCAACTTTGTCGAAAAATATCGATCCTAGTGGTACGAAAAGGGACTTAAGATCCAGATAATTCAATAAGAAACAGAAGAACGATACCAAAAATATATCTTGGAATGTTTAAGTACAGGTCCTTATAACAAAAGTTATTATTTTTAGATACCTCAAGGAATCTATTAAATCCCAATATTAAATTTTGGTTTTATCTCTTTAAAAAGAGAAAAAAATGGCAAATATGGTCAAAAATCGTCATTTTAATGATATAATATGAAAAGATGGTACAAATGCCCCAAAATTGTGGGCCAAAAATATATCTTTTCGGTTGATAGTAACCCCTTGAAATAATTTTAAGCAAAAAGACCATTCGATTCTAATTTTTGTGTTTCGTAAAATATGGTCAAATATGAAATACAGTTAAAATTCGAATACTTTTGTGAAGTAATTTTTTTGACTTTTTTTAAAAAAAGTTAAATTTATTTAAGTAAATGTAAATTATCTAAATTTTAAGGAGTGTGATATTAAACCTTAGGACTGTCTAGACAATATGTCAAATTTAATTATTAATTTTACACACAATAAATATTATTAAATTATGTTTCTTTTAAAAGTACACCTAAATTCGAATACTTATGTGAGACACTGTATATACTTAGTAGAAACAAACACACACACACAAATCTTTAAGATGAAAGACTACAAAACTAAATAAAATAAACTTTAAGGAAAAACACAACTAAAATATTTAAATAATACAAGATGTCTTATATAAAGTTATTTTAAATTTAAAAACTTACCAAAATCACTATTAGTGGCTGTGGTATTACTTTGATTTTGCTGCTGCCCTGCTGTAGTTTGTAACTGTTGCTGCTGTTGTTTATTATTATTTAGATTATTAGTATTATTTGTTGTTGTTGTTGTTGTAGTTAACACCGTAGTTAATAAATAATCCTTTAAATAATACAAAAATATCAAAGATATTGTAAAAATTATTATTAGCCCGCCTATATTGAGAGATTTTTCTTTTGCGTTTAAAGTTCTTATAGATTTATTCGGAAAATATTTGCGTTTTCGTTTCGTTCGTTATTGGCCGACATAAGAAGTACAACTGACATGCGGAAAACTAAAGATAAGCATTTTCATTTAGATTTTTCACACAGATTTTCTTTTCATAAAGAAAGAGTATTTTTTGTGGATTATTTAAGAGATATTGAGAAAAGTGTTTGATATTGGAAAAATCTCTTAAGATTTTGTTTTTAATGTTTACAATATATAATTTATTAACTTGTCTTTCCACCTGCAATTTCCTCAATTATTACTTGCTATTCTATAATTTTCTGGATATTTTTATAAACGAGAAAGATTTTGGTTGTTGATGATTGAAATGTATTTTCCGAAATACTATCTGACATATATTTTAATATCAGTTATATTCGAAAAAACATTGAAAATCAACAGATCGCTCCATAAGCCAACATTGTTTTAAAAAAAAATCATTTTTTGCAATTCCAGTAAAAATTATAAATTCATAAAAATTTAGAAATTACCAAAAGATTTAAATTTTACCTAAAAATTTGAAATTTATCTAGAATTCTAATTCCACAAAAAATTTCTGAAAATTAAAAAAAAAAATTTACAAAAAATTCTAAATTTTTTAAAAACTAAATTTTTCATATAAAATCAAAATTTTAATTATTTTGTTATAATTTCTAAATTAAGAGCATTTGAAATTTAAGAGTACATACCAGTAAATTTTGGCAAAATGCTTTAAAATTGCTAATATTTAATAAACAGTTTTAAAAATATTAAAAGGAACTTATTAAAGATTTGTTTATATTGTATTTTCTTCCCATATGTGGGTGGCTACAGTTTGTCCATTAAATTTGATTGTTATTTTTGGAAACTGTGACGCATTTGTTTAATTTTAATGTAAATGCAAATAAAATAAAATCAATTACAATGTACGTTTTATTAAATTAAGATTTTTCTGAAAATTTATAAAAGAAAATCAGCGCTATTATGTGAGAAAATATTGTACAATACAAGTGCTAGTCTATAGTCTGGACTAAAGTCTGAACTTAAGTCTAGTATATATTCTGAACTACTGTCTTGTCTGTATTCTGGACTATAGTCTAGTATGTAGTCTGGACTATAGTCTAGTCTTTAGTCTGAACTACAGTCTACTCTATATTCAGGACTATAGTTTAGTCTATAGTTTGTACTATGGTCTAGTCTATAGTCTGGACTATAGTCCAATCTTTAGTCTTTAGACTATAGTCTAGTCTAAAGTCTGGACTGTAGTCTAGTCTATAATGTGGACTGTAGGCTTTTATGTTATAGGCATAATATAGCTTGTAATACAGATTTGCCTATAGCCTGGACTGAAATAGTTTGTAATAAGGACTATAGTATAGTTTGGAGCCTGCACTGTAGAATAGCACATAGTCTAAACAATAGACAAGTTCCTAGTCCCTATAATCTGGTCTACCTATTCAAAAGTTTTACAAATTAATTGCTTTCAAACTCACATTTAAATCTTTAAGTTCTCTGCGTATGGGTGCAACAATTTCTGTATTTTTATGTTGTTGCTGTTGCTGCTGATTACGTGTATGCTGTTGTTGCTGCTGCTGTTGTTGTTGTTGTATTGAAGCCACTATATTTAAAGGACTGCAGCGATTTGCCAATTGAGCCAAACCTGAAGGCTGTAGCAAAGACTTTTGCCCAGCAACTGTTGAACTATTACAATTTGTTGAAGACTTCGTAGAAGCTTTTGGTACCGTACCCGTTTGTTTACGATGTGACGACGAAGGATTAGAGGAATGTGAAGAATTTATTGCATTTGAAGCTACCGCCGTAGCAGCAGCTGGTGGAATACTATTGTGGCTGTGGGAATTGCTACTGTTGGTAGAATTTTTATTTGTGGAATTGGGATTTTTAACTGGAGCCATCTTTAAGATAATTAGTTAAATTATTGAATAAATTTTAAGTTTTTAATTTTTTTCTTTTTCAATATTTTTTCATTGATTTTTTTGCACGCCCCTTTTTATTGTATGAATGAAAAAAATTTTCATCCGCTCAATTTTTATATTCTTAATAAATATTTTTGTTTTATTTCATGTTTCCCGGGTAATGTAATTAGTTGTTGTTAGTTTTAGCGAAAATTTGTTAATTTTAATAGATTTTTTAATAAGTTTTAATTAAAAACAATTTCGATGCAATTTTGTGTGCAAAAAATATACTACATTCCGGCTGACAATCTCGTCGAAA